>NC_045426.1:483190317-483495495 GCF_902635505.1 Sarcophilus harrisii | reverse complement strand
AAAGTACACCAGAAACAACAAAAGAATATCTACAAAGAAGCAAAGAAAAGATGGATTGTTATGAATAGAATTGTTATATATTTTGAATTTTCCCTTATGTTCTGCTGGACAGAGGACATAATTGTTCTTTTTCTGTCTCTTTTTCTTTTCTGATTTTAAAAATTTTGTATTGAAGTTTTATTTAAATAAATAATATTTTTAAAAATTACATGAATTCACCAAGTACCTCCTGAAATAGATACCACAGTGGAAACTCCTAGTAATATTATAGCTAATTTGGAGAGCTACCAGGTCAAGGAGAAAATAATGCAAGCAGTCAAAAAGGTTCAATTAAAGTATCATAATAGTGAAGATAACATAATATTTAGCATTTTCTGTATTAAAGGCTTGCAGAGTTTCGAATGCCATATTCTGGAGGGCAAAAAACCTGGTATGATAACCAAGAATCAACTAGCCAGCAAAACAGTTTAATCCTTCAGTGAAAAATAGATATTAAATTAAACAGAGGACTTTCAAGCATTCCAAATGAAAATCCCAGAGCTGTATAGAAAATTTAATTTTCAAATACAAGACAAAAAACATAAAAAAGATTAACAGAAAGAGAAATCATAAGGGATTCAATGAGGTTAAACCATTTACATTCATACATAGAAAAATATGCTTGCAATTTTTTGTTTCTCTTTTTTAAGCTAGAATGAGTGCACACACACACATACACAAAGGGCATGAGTATGAGTTAAAAACAGAGTTAATTTTCTCAAAAAATAACTAACTTAAGGGATGAGAATGGAGAATGCACTGGGAGAACAGGAAAAGGAGAGTAGAATGTAATAAATGATCTGACATAAAAAGGGCTAAGAAAAGATTTTATAGTAGAGGTGATGATGAAGAAAGCATTGGTCATGAAGAGTGGTATGAGGAGTACCTGAACTTTACTCTCATTGGAACTGGCTCAACAAGGAGATATCATACATACTTTTTTTGAGAGTAGCTATGCCATACAGGGCAGTAGGAGAGTAGAATAAGAGAAGGGTGGAAGCTTAGCAGATTAGCAGAGGTAAAAATCAGAAAAAAGCATACTTTTATGCTTTTGAGAATAGACAGAATGAAAGGAAAGAGAGTAAAATAAATGGGGAAAATAAAAGGAAGGGAACTACATAGTAATCATTTTTAAATACTTTAAATATTTAAATATTTTAAATAAATTTAACAATATTGACCCTTGCATAGTCTTGTGTTTCAGAATTTTCTCCTCCTTTCTCTCACCCCCTTCCCTAGAAGGCAAGCAATTCAATATATGTTAAACATGTTAAAATATATGTTAAATCCAATATGTATAAAGATATTTATACAATTCTTAGTAATCATTAATGTAAAAATATTGCAGCAAGTTTCTCTGATGACGATCACATTTCTCAAATATGTAGAAAATGGAGTCAGATTTGTAGAAATAAGAACCTGTCTTCAATTGATGCATGGCCACAGGTTATATAAACAAGCAGTTTTCAGACAAACTAATCAAAGTATTTATACGTACATGAAAAAAATATTCTAAATGACAATAGATCAGAGAGATGCAATTAAAACAATTCTGAGTTTTCACTATTTATCAGATTAAATAACACAAAATGACAAATATTGGAGGGAATATGGGAAAAAATAAACCACCCAATGCGCGATTGGTCTGTTGTATACTGATTCAATCCATTCTGGAGAGCAATTCAGAATTATAACATAAGGTTTATAAAATTATGTATACTTTTAATGCAGTTTTTAATAGCACTACTCAAGCCAGGGTAGAGAGAAAATCTCTAGTTAGCTTGATCTATGTTTTAACCCTGGACCAAAATGACTCTGAAAGAGAGAGGAAGGCTGATAACTTTGCTCAAAATTGCCTCATTAAAGTCACACATTGTTTCTTTTGGATAACAAAGGACAAACAACAGTCTATGAGTAAGCGTATCTGCTACACTGGGGACCCAGTTAGGCAATGATGCCCTTCCTTCCTTCCGTTCATCTTCCCCTTCCTTTTTCTTCCCTTCTTCCTTTTCTCCTTCCACAGGGGAAACTATACATTTATATATGGTCTCCGCCAAAAGGAATATAAATCTTCTGAAACCGAGTTCTGTTAAACTAGGCTTTGTTAAAACTCATTTGGATTCAAATAGAGCTACTTAACTGTGCCTTAAACAAAAATTACTCTGTCTCTCACTGATTGGCTAATAATAATTTCCAGGCCAAGCCTCTATTAGTTATTTTGGGAGAATTTGATGGTTCATCATCAGTGTAAATGACAATTGTTTCTGTTCTGGGCAGAAAACTGAAGTTCTTCTTCCAGACTGATTTTTTAGTAGGTAAAAGAGGCCATGTTTTGCCTTAATTCTTACCTAGCTTCACTCACTGAACTCACTCATTTCAGAGACAGAGACCTGAGAAAGGCCTTTACTAAAAAAAGCTAAGGTTCCCCACTGCATTCAGGGTCATCTGCAGTCATGCTGATCTATATCTTCAATGGACTACGTTGGGTCTAGACACAGTTCTGCCTCACTTAAATCTAATTCATTGAGAGTCAAGGTATCAATTTGCCAATATTATTGGTCCTTTTTGAGAATGAAGGACAACAACAACAATCACTACTAGATCTATATTCTAAAGCTATTTAAAAAACAAAAATAATGTTCAAACTATTAATTGCAGCACTTTCACTGGTGAAGAAAATTGCAAATTTAGAAGATATACGTCAATTGGGAAATGGTTTAGCAAGCTATTGTATACAGTTGTGATGGAATAATATTGTAGTATAAGAAATCCCAAATAAGATTCTCTCAGAAAAACCTAGAAAGATTTACATGAACTGAAGTAAAGTGAAATGAGCAGAATCAGAATAACAGTGCACACAGTAACAATGATAATGTATGATGATCTACTGTCAGTAACTTAGCTATTCTCAGCAACACAGTGATCTAAGACACCAATGATGAAAGGTGTTGTCTATCTCCACAGAGGGTGAAGAAAAGAAACTGGTAGAGCCTGAGTGCAGATAAAAGATATTTTTTTATTTCTTTCTCTTACTTTTTTAAACCTGTGTTTTCTTTCATAATATAACTGATGTGGAAATATGCATGACTACACATGTATAACTTATGTCAAACTGCTTTCTGCCTTTTTATTGTCCTTGTTCCTTGGCCCTTGACAATGCCAAAGAATGAGGCTGGGTGAGAATTTGTAAATCAAAAAAAATTTTTTAAAGTAGAATTGTGAATTTATTTGTGCATAGACTGGGAAAAAAGTAAATATAAAATGAAAAAGAATTACTAATAACAATACTCATTACAAAGGCAGCACAGTAAAATCTAAAAGCAATTTATCTATGATAAATACAATTAAATATTCATTAATACATATTCTTTAATACAGTAAGTAATATATATTAAAAAGATTAAATTGCTTGACATATATTTAGATAAATCATGGCTAACTGATCTAGAAACATATTATTAAATAAAAAAAAATCTTTTGAGATTTATGTCATTAAAGACAACTGGACTTTACTGTCTCCTCTCCTCAATAGTTCTTTGTTGCTACTATCAGTTGGAGAGTGGTGAAGAATACAATCTATTACATTCTCTAAACTTTATCTGTTAAATCCTTTATTATATATTTTATTACTATTCTCATCTAAAGGAAAGGAAATAGAAGAACAGCTGTTTAGTGATATACCCAGCTTCATATAGCTAGTATCTGAAGCCAGGTTAAAACTTAAATTTTCATGACCCCAGGTCCAATGCTCTACCCATTGTGAAACAGTTAGCTGTCTTTGCAAGTGGATACTTGTTTATGATTAGATAATCTACTAGATTAGATAGATTTTTTTTCTGCCTAGGTAGTAAATGTATGAAATACCTGATAAATTAAAACATTTTTAGACATATACTAAGACACTGATACATACATGCACCTGTTCTCAATGTTTTTAGAAAGAGTGGAAAGATAAAGCATGTTAGCAGACATCTGCAAGTTCTGGGGTTCAGTAATAGGTAAATATTTAATATATATAAATAAAATTGTGTTTTTTTTATTAATGATGATGAGAGGGAAAAGTCAGGATATTTTGGTATTCTTCATTCAGGACATTTGAAAGATGAAAATTCTTATTTTATTGTCTGCTTTGTGTGCAACATGTTTGTTTATGAATTTTTTAGAAGATGAATACATTGGAAATTATCAGAGCAACTATATAAATCCCAAGGCTTAAATTTGACAGAAGTTGTATATGTATTAGCTCACAATATAGTACTGAATTTCCACAAACACGCTGACTTATGATGACCAAAATGAGAAATAAATAACCAGCATTGGAGTTTGGATAGCAATATGTTGATGGCAGCAGATGGTATGTGGATATAGTAATGGTTCTAAAAAACAGAAGAACAGACAGCAGTGCTTACTATGATGACAGATTGACTGACTGCAAAAAGCTTGAATGTTCTGGTGGTATTTTCCCTTGTGTTTGAATGGGTGACATAAAAGTTCATATTAAGCTTCATAGCCATCAGAGAGATTATAAGCCAAATTCAACTTGGTGTTTGCTTAGTGTGTTTGCAGAGTAGTTCAGTGAATTTCATACACTGAATGAGTAGCCCATAAAATGAACTTTTTTTCTGATTATAAAACAAATACATTTACTAATGATTTTTTTAAACTATGAATATTTTTTGAAATAGAATTTCAGAGCATGGAAGCATGATGAATATTAAAATACTTAACTTCCAGTGATAGACTGTCCAAGGAAATAGATGAAGTTTAATTACTTTATGAGAAAATATAGCTGAGATCTTTTAGCCAGTTCCATCTTTCACAGCTGTCTTATTTCAAAAGTTTTCATTAAATCAGAAAGACAACAGCTAACTCTATACTTGCAATTATTTGTCAATTTTGCCATATAAAATTACAGAAAATACAGAGGTGAAGAATTAAGAAATGCAGGCTCTGATGAGAAAACATTATACCACCTGAAGTAAAAAATGATCAATGGCACAATAAAGGTTATTGGAAATCCAACTTTTAGTCTAAAATAGGTGAACATTCTTTTCATGATACACTGCATAGAGTTGAAAGTAATTTTTTAATGGATTTGCAAATGTTATTTATCAATAGCTTTTAAACAGCATTCACAATAACTACAATCTTAAAAATCTTAAGATCATAACTTAAATGTTTGTCTCTGGTATGTTCCAACTGGGTGACCTTAGCCAGTCTATTTAACCTCTATGATTCAAATGTTTATATCTGTAAAATGTTGAGGATATTGGACTAGATAACCTATAAGATTTTTTCTAGCTCTAATTTTGTAACCCTAGGATTTCTTTTGGTTAACACTTGAGAATTAGCTTTTTCTTTATGACTTTTTGCTTAAAAGAAACAACCCCAAATTCTCGAAACTGCCTTCCAAGAATGGTTATAGCTAATGACTGAACTATGGAAAATATACTGGAAGAAATAATTACTAGTTTTGGATAGTTTAATATAACACTATGAACTGAGGATGACTGAGGGTATGTAAATTAATGCTAGGTAGAGTTAATATAGAGTACCTTTATACATTATATTGGATAGGGATTTTTTTCCTTTTTTTTTTTTTAAGCATCATGATGTTGTAGTGATAAATTAATCATTGGAAAAAGAACGAATACTTGGTTGTGATGGAGACAAAAAGAGAGTACCAAAAGACCCAAAAGACTTAAAGAGAGCAGCTAAATAACTCTGACATCAATGTTGCATCAAACTCTACATAGCATTAATAAGCATTGTATGTCCTCCAGGGCCATTCAAATTTCATTCCTACAAAATTATAATATCATGGGATTAACAATACTTAGATTTAAAATATAAAATAAGGTTCAGTAGCAATAAAAATATATATTGGATCTTGCCTAGTTCTAATGGAATAAATTCAATTCAGCTATTCTTTGATTATAAACATCAGCTTGGACATGAAAAATTGAAATAGATGTATGTTTACCAAAATGTTTACCACAGATTGAGCATATCCACAACAAAGTAGAAATAAAATGGATTTGGGGGATGAGTAAGATCATACAGATATTACTGTTTGGTAATGGCATTGTGTTGGTTGCCTCAAACCCTACAATACTGAAGCATATCCAAAATATATCTATATGCAGAAAATCATCTCCAGGATAATACACTATGATCAAGTAGGATTTATACCAGGAATGCAGGGCTGGTTCAATATTAGGAAAACTATCAATATAATTGGCCATATTAACAACCAAATTAACAAAAACCATATGATCATCTCAATAGATGCAGAAAAAGCAGTTGATAAAATCCAACATCCATTCCTATTAAAAACACTTGAGAGTATAGGAATAAATGGACTTTTCCTTAAAATAATCAGCAGCATCTATTTAAAACAATCAGTGAGCATCATATGTAATGGAGACAAACTGCAACTATTCCCAATAAGATCTGGAGTGAAACAAGGTTGCCCACTATTACCGTTACTATTTAATATTGTATTAGAAACGCTAGCTTTGGCAATAAGGGCTGAGAAAGAGATTAAAGGAATAAGAATAGACAATGAGGAAACCAAATTATCACTCTTTGCCCATGACATGATGGTATATTTGGAGAACCCCAGAGATTCTACTAAAAACTTATTAGAAATAATCCATAACTTAAGAAAAGTTGCTGGTTATAAAATAAACCCACATAAGTCATCAGCATTCTTATATATCACTAACAAAATCCAACGTCAGAGTTACAAAGAGACATTCCATTTAAAGTAACTACTGATAATATAAAATATTTAGGAATCTATCTGCCAAGGGAAAATCAGAAACTTTATGAGCAAAATTACAGACCACTTTTCACATAAATTAAGTCCGATCTACCAATTGGAAAAATATTAAATGCTCTTGGATAGGGCGAGCAAATATAATAAAGATGACAATATTACCTAATCTATTTATTTAGCGCTATACCAATCAGACTCCCAAAAAACTATTTTAATGACCTAGAAAAAATAACAACAAAATTCATATGGAAAAACAAAAGGTCAAGAATTTCAAGGGAATTAATAAAAAAAAATCAAATGAAGGTGGCTTAGCTGTACCAGATCTAAAACTATATTATAGAGCAGCAGTTACCAAAACCATTTGGTATTGGCTAAGGAATAGATTAGTTGATCAGTGGAATAGATTAGGTTCAAGGGATAAAACAGTCAACAAATATAGCAACCTAGTCTTTGACAAACCCAAAGACCCCAGCTTTTGGGATAAGAACTTACTGTTTGATAAAAATTGCTGGGAAAATTGGAAACTAATATGGCAGAAACTAGGCATTGATCCACACTTAACACCGTACACCAAGATAAGGTCAAAATGGGTTCATGATCTAGGCATAAAGAATGAAATTATTAATAAATTAGAGGAACACAGGATAGTTTACCTCTCAGACCTGTGGAAGGGGAAGGACTTTGTGACCAAAGCAGAACTAGAGACCATTGCTGATCACAAAAAAGAAAATTTCGATTATACCAAATTGAAAAATTTTTGTACAAACAAAACTAATGCAGACAAGATTAGAAGGGAATTAATAAATTGGGAAAATATTTTTACAGTCAAAGGTTCTGATAAAGGCCTCATTTCCAAAATATATAGAGAATTAATTCTAATTTATAAAAAATCAAGCCATTCTTCAATTGAAAAATGGTCAAAGGATATGAACAGAAAATTCTCAGATGAAGAAATTGAAACTATTTCTAGTCATATGAAAAGATGCTCCCAGTCATTATTAATCAGAGAAATGCAAATTAAGACAACTCTAAGATACCACTACACACCTGCCAGATTGGCTAAGATGACAGGAAAAAAATAATGATGATTGTTGGAGGGGATGTGGGAAAACTGGGACATTGATTCATTGTTGGTGGAGTTGTGAACGAATCCAACCATTTTGGAGAGTAGTTTGGAACTATGCTCAAAAAGTTATCAAACTGTTCATACCCTTTGATTCAGAAGTGTTACTACTGGGATTATATCCCAAAGAGATTATAAAGAAGGGAAAGGGACCTGTATGTGCACGAATGTTTGTGGCAGCGCTTTTTGTAGTGGCTAGAAACTGGAAACTGAATGGATGTCCATCAGTTGGAGAATGGCTGAATAAATTGTGGTATATGAATATTGTGGAATATTACTGTTCTGTAAGAAATGACCAACAGGATGATTTCACAAAGGCCTGGAGAAACTTACACGAACGGATGCTGAGTGAAATGAGCAGGAACAGGAGATCATTATATACTTCAACAACAATACTATATGATGAACAGTTCTGATGTACCTGGCCATCCTCATCAACGAGATCAACCAAATCATTTCCAATGGAGCAGTAATGAACTGAACCAACTACGCCCACAGAAAGAACTTTGGGAGATGACTAAAAACCATTACATTCAATTCCCAATCCCTATATTTATGCCCACCTGCATTTTTGATTTCCTTCACAAGCTAATTGTACAATATTTCAGAGTCTGATTCTTTTTATACAGCAAAATAATGTTTTGGTCATGTATACTTATTGTGTATCTAATTTATATTTTAATGTATTTAACATCTAATGTTCATCCTGCCATCTAGGGGAGGAGGTGGGGGGTAAGAGGTGAAAAATTGGAACAAGAGGTTTGGCAATTGTTAATGCTGTAAAATTACCCAATCATATAACCTGTAAATAAAAGGCTATTAAATAAATAAAATAAAATTAAATTAAATTAAAAAAAAATTCTTCTAGGAGTGCCTTGTGTGATGGGGACCAGGTTATATCACCTTTTGGGGCTTCATCTGGAGACAATTGCTTTTAGTTTTCTCAGAGTTTGAAATCTGTTCTCTTTCACTATAAAAACTGTCTACTGTCAGAGTTTCCCTTGCTTTTTTACTCATTTTTTTTTTTTTAGCTTAAGGTCTGCCTTTAGGATAGGGGAGGTTTTCCAAGGTTCCCCCATAAGTAGATACAGCTGTGCTGGATCAGCCTGGACTCACTCCTGGTGCTGGGTGAGAGTGGCAAGGTCCTGTGAATCTCTGGCATTTTGGGATTCACTATTTACCTTTTGTATTTCTGTGGGATGTTTTATGACTTTTCTGCTGATCTACTGGCTTGCAGCCAGGCCAGATTAGCCAGCACTGATGCTGTAGATTCCTCCCCATGGATTCTCCAACATACACATTCTGCACAGCCCCAGGACTCTGTGTTGTCTGTGCTGGCATCTATGTTCAGCCTGCTTGTGCTTGGTCCTCCTTTCTCCATTCCTAATTAAACAAGATCTGGCAATCTTCAAAATTATCTTCTACTGGCAATTTATTTCACTACTAATATTTGTGGATTCAACATTATAGAGCTAATTCAGAGCCTGGATTTGCTAATTGGTCTGAGGGTTGTAGGAGAAGGTCACAATGAAAAGTGTGTCCTCTCCACCAACTTGATTCCAACCTTGGATGTTCCCAGGGCTGTACTTTTGATTTTTTTTTTTTAATATGGAACTCCCAGGTGAGGAATCACCTTTTGTTAATATAGGTTTCAATGTTTTCTGAAAATTGTATCCTTAGGGAGTTGCCATTTAGAGTTAAACAATTTCCCTACAGTCTCACAGCCAGTATGTGTAAGAAGTATAACTTGACACAGTTTCCTATCTTTGAGAACAGCTATTTCTATATCTACTATAACAGATTGACCCTCATTATAAACATACATACTTGTGTATATAGAATGTTTACATGATATAAAAGGTATAAAGTAAAGGTAAAGTAGTTTATCCAGTGTAAATTATCCTTTGAGCTTATATTTGGTGCTCTCAATCTCATAGAGGTCAATGGCATAAAAAGATTGTTTGCATATAATAATTGTTATCTCACTGTATTGTATAAATCAACTTCATTTAAATAGAGAAATATTTGTAACCATAAATAACATTTTCCAGGTTTTCCCTTTAATAGAAATATATAAGGCATTGCAATTTATTGAACCAAGAAAAACAAATTAAAATTACCACTCTACTTTTCTTTCACTTCTGGTCTACTCTGCTAGTTGTTTTAGGGAAAAGATTGCTAATTTGTTCAACTAAGTTCAACTTTTGACTTGTGTCTCTGAAAAGCTATAGTCTTTAGTTAAGTTTTGTAATTTTTCTGACAATGTTCTCCTTTGTAAAATGATGAGGTTCTACAAATTGTCACTATTATCTCTTCTGTTTCTTTAACTTTATGATTAGCTGAGTGAAGACTATTAACACAATTTATCTTCATTATATTTATTAATTATTTTAGTCAGAAAAAAGTATCTTTATAGCAATTCTCTCTCACTACTATTCTGACTACTACTTCTAAAGATAAATTATATAAGGATAAATAAAAATGTCAGCAATGAGAATATCATTGAGTCAAGAGAAAAACTGAATGTATACATTAATCTTGTAAAAATAGATCTTTTAAAAGAGAAATTTAGCTGAATTATGCATGAACAACTTACTTTCATATATGAAGTTATTAAAACCTTTTTTTTTTATGGTGGAATACACAAATCCAAGTCTATGAGTGGGCAAAAATCTGAATTCTTCCCCAACTTACCCTAAATTTGAACCTCCCTTATTTTCTTTCATTTCTGGATAAATGGCTAAATATGCTTACAGAAATATAAAATATTTAGACTTAAATTTGTTTCTCTTCAAGGAATTATATTCTCAAATGTTTCATTCACTACCTAAAAGAAGTTTAATTTTCTTATTTGTCCAGATAATAACTGTTTCACAAGTGCTGCAAAAAATAGAAAATAATGGAATTCCTAAAATATTCCTTTATGCAATGCTGCTTCAAGAATTGGAACCCTCAAGTGATTCCTTTTTTTATTTGTTAGCTAAAGTATAACAAAACAGTTTCCCCTTTTATAACACAAAAGTTATCAACTTATTTAAATAATCAGCTAAAGGGTAAGAACATTAGAATCCTCTTATATCTGTAACTATCATTGTTGCAGGAAATTAAGATGAGTGGAAATTTTTTTTTTGAGGTAAAAAGGTGTCTAGTAGCTATGACACTAAGATAATTGTAAGGGATGTTTGGTAAATAATATCTCCAAGCCTTGATTTTTTTATTTTTAAAAGGCCAGTTTTGATTCAAATATTCTCTAAGGTTGTTTTCAGCTTTACCATTGTACAGTGCTTTGCTTTTTAGTAACATTGGACCCTTAAATTCTTTTCCTATAATTAGGGGTAGCATTTGTACTATATTAAAAGAACAATAGCTTTAAAAGAAAAGGAATGGGGTTATATCTTTCTCATACTTCAAAATTGTGCGTAGTTTTTATATCGCATATTATTATTTATACAATAGTGTTGAAACTGAGCCTGCAGTTGGTCCATTTATTTCAACAAAATCTTGCTAAATTATAATAATGCATAATAAAAACAATATGTAATGAAATTGGCTCCAAAATCGCTCATTACTGCTTTTATCATATTACATGCATCAGAAGCCATAATCATTATTGAGATTTTCATTACATAAATATATGCAATTTATATCTTGGCATTATTCTGATTATATAAAGTCCCATTAAAATTAGTAACAAGCAAAGCTCTAAAATTTCCGATATTCATTCTGGATGCACATAGTAATTCACCCTCCTAGCTGAAATATATTTCAAATATTTAACTCATTGAGGATTGGATTATTGACCTATTTTGAAGTTTCCTATGTTTAGTGACTTAAGTTCATTTAGTTTGACTGAGGCAATCCCAACTAAAATCTTCCCAGGTTTTTGAAAACATCTCCCTTATCATTTCTTTGAGCATAATATTTTCTATCACAATCATACACTATAACTTAGAAAGCCATTCCCCAACTTATGGGCAGAATTTCAGTTTACAATTCTTTGCCAGTACAGAAAGATCTATAATATTGTATAGTTATAGATTATTTTCCTTTTTCTTCAATGTCTTTGAGATATAGGCCTAATTGAGAATTGTTTGGGTAAAAGGGTAAATTCATTTTCAAAATCTTTTGGGAATACTTCCAAATTCCTCTCCAGAATGGTTGGACAAGTTCATAACTCTAGCAGCAGTTCATTAGTGTCCTATTTTTCCACATTTCCTCCAACATTTTATTTTAGATTTTCCATATTCATTCTCCTCTGATAACTGGAGACTACTTATGAAATAGAGTTGTACTTAGCTGATCTAATCTTGAAGTATTCAATGTCTATCCTTGTTGAATTTCTTTCTTTTTCTATGGCTATGTAAAGCCCTTTTAGCTAAATATTGAATGTTTTAGTGTCTTATTTTGTTTTAATTTCAAGTCTATAAGGGGAATGGCCCGAGTTGAGCTAAGTCAAGAGCACTAACCTTTTCTCATATTACTTTCATTCATATTCTCTGTCCTTCAGTAAAACAAAATTAACTATTATGTGTCCCATCAGATGATTTGAGCCCTCCTGCATTCCCCAGTCCATCTTCCACCCCAGTGTTTGTGCTCCTTTAAACTTGAATGTCCTTCTTTCTTTACCCTGTTTACTTAATATTCCTTTGTATTTCACCTGTAATGTCTGTTCCTATATTAAACTTTCTCTAACTCTCACCCTCCCATCATCCCACCCCATAGCCACTCTCTTTGTTCATAGTCTTTATATGGCACTTTATTATATATCAATTTCAATACTTTTGATTCAAGTGTATGGAGCCAAGATTGTGGAGTAAAATCAGGATGATGTTTGAGCTCTCCCAGTTTCCTTCAAAAATCACATGAAACCAAGCCTCTGAACAGTCTGATGGAAGGAAACCACTCTCCAAGCTCAAGATAGACTGGAAAAACTTCAAGAAAGATCAGTCTCACTAGGATGAAAAGGGTTTTTGGCCCAGGTCATTTAGACTGTGGAAAAGACAGTAAGAATGTCTTAATAACAGCAAATAAGCAATTATGATCCTCAGATCTGGCTCAGTAGCAGAACTAATCAGTGAGGCAAGTCTGCAGTCACATCTCAAAAGGCAAATTCTGTGTCAGTTTTTTACCTTTACTTTGTATGTCTTGCTGGGTCAAATGTGTACCTTGTAAATAACATATTATAGGATTCTGTTTTTTAATCCATTCTGCTATTCATTTGTATATTGTGGGAGAATTCATCCCATTCACATTCACAGTTACCAGCTCTGTATTTCCCTACATAGAATTTTCTCCCTGGTTTATGAATTGATGAATGGTCAAAGGATATGAATACATAATTTTCAGGTGACAAAATTAATGCCTCTAAACTTATGTGAAAAAAATGCTCTAAATCATTATTGATTAGAGTAATGCAAATTAAAACAACTCTCAGATTAGCTAAAATGACAAGAAAAGATAATTATAAATGTTGTAGGAAATGTGAGGAAACTGGATATTACTGCATTATTAGAATTATAAAGTGATCAAATAATTCTGGAGAGTGATCTGAAACTATGCCCCAAGGGCTTTAAAGCTGTGCATATTTTTTGAATAAGCATTGTCATTACTGAGTCTGTATCCCAATGAAATCATAAAAGAGGGGAAAAGACTCATATATGTAAAAATGTGTGTAGCAGCAATTTATGTGATAGCCAAGAATTTAAAAATGAGTAGATGCTCATCAGTTAGGGAATGGCTGAACAAGTTATTAACATCAAGTTAATGGAATATTATTTTTCTTTTTTTTATTTTATTTTATTTTATTTTTAATAGCCTTTTATTTACAGGATATATGCATGGGTAACTTTACAGCATTAACAATTTCCAAACCTCTTGTTCCAATTTTTCACCTCTTACCCCCCCACCCCCTCCCCTAGATGGCAAGATGACCAGTAGATGTTAAATATATTAAAATATAAATTAGATACACAATAAGTATACATGACCAAAATGTTATTTTGCTGTACAAAAAGAATCAGACTCTGAAATATTGTACAATTAGCTTGTGAAGGAAATCAAAAATGCAGGTGTGCATAAATATAGGGATTGGGAATTCAATGTAATGGTTTTTAGTCATCTCCCAGAGTTCTTTTTCTGGGCATAGCTGGTTCATTTCATTACCGCTCCATTGGAAATGATTTAGTTGATCTCGTTGCTGAGGATGGCCTGGTCCATCAGAACTGGTCATCATATAGTATTGTTGTTGAAGTATATAATGATCTCCTGGTCCTGCTCATTTCACTCAGCATCAGTTCGTGTAAGTCTCTCCAGGCCTTTCTGAAATTATCCTGTTGGTCATTTCTTACAGAACAGTAATGGAATATTATTTTTCTATAAAATTTGATGAACTAGTTCATTATTGAAAGGCGAGGAAAGATTTACATGAACTGATGCTAAACAAAACAAGCAGAACCAGGAATACATTGTACAAAATAAGGGGAAGAATGTGTAATGGTAAACAGTAAAAGGCTTAACTCTCAGTGATTCAGGGATCCAAAGCAATCCCAATAGATTTTGAACAGAAAATGCCATTTGTATCCAGAAAAAGATCGAAAGAGAGTGAATTTAAAACAACAAATGTTGTGTTCACTTCTTTTTTCTATTTTTCAACCCTGTTTTTTTCCCCTTTGCCCTGATTTTTCTCTCCCATCATGATTCTTAAAACAATGTGTATTAAAAATAAAGTTACTACAATTTTAAAAAGTGGAAAAATAGTATTCATTATCAATAACTGCATTTATGTCTTACTGAGAAATGAGATTCTTTTCTCCATTTAAATTCAGAGGAATCATTGAACATTTGTAGGAAGATTACTTGCTAATCTAGAACCCTACACATTATAGACACATTTATACTTATTCACTACATGAATAGTTGAAAGAAATGGATTCTGAGTGTAAGAGAACAAAGGCAGAAATATCTGTAAGGATGATCTTGAACATGATGTTTAGGTCTATTCTCAACTGTAATAATGTAAATAGTATTGACATAAGAGGTATTGAAGACCTATAATCAAGAAGTCTTGGTAATAAAATATCTATGAAAAGCAAAGGAACAATAAGAGTTCTTAAATATATTTATAATGGTCCTGCTATAGGGGCACATATATCAAATTATATACTGAAGAATGTATAAATATGTCCCAAAATGTCCTAGTTCAAATAAGATCGATAATATCTCTAGAAAATCTTGGATAGTTCATAATACTCAGAATGTTGGGGATTATTTGAATCGCCTCAATACAAATTTAAATAAAATTACATCAGGGAAATTTCAGTTTTATATGATCTTATGGATAAACTTAAAGCATAAACTGGATATTTTGTTGAATGAGAACATATTCTCTCAAAACTGAGAATGACCAGCTGATTGGACCTAGACTTGGACCACTAAGAGTTTTGAGAAGCTCAGTGATACTAACTAAACAGGCATAGGACCCAAATCCATACATACACACAAATATATATGCATATATATAAAATGCATAATTCATATTTATTACAGTATAATTTATTACACAGAGAACAACATTTATTTATAATTAGATGAATATTACTTTTTAGAACAATGACAATGAGAAAATATTAACCAATAAAAAGTCATTTCAAATGGGCCACATTCACAACATTGTGTTTTCATAAGTCTGCAAATTGCTGAACATTTATAAGCAATATATTCAATCCTATTGGTTGAAATCTTCATAAATATTTATGATTTTTTTCTTATAAGCCAAGTAAAACTTTGCACAAAATACATTTTAAAGTATATTTTGAATTCTTTAATACATTTCTACTTTTAATAATATGAATTCTGGCTTGTCATCCTTCAATATTTTGATGGAAAAAACATAATTCAAGTGGTTTACTTTGGATACATTACAACATAGTATGGGGTTCCAGCCAGTTTTGTTAACCTTTGCTTCTCCAATAAATTTGATAATTTAAATATTGATGCCAAGCAATCAATAAATTAAAAGATTGAGAATTTTTCAGTTATTTTATTGGCTGAAGAAACTAATTCACTTTTTAAGCAATTAGTTGCTTTGCTTTTTATTATTATTATTATTATTAGAAAATTTGGAATTTTATTTATCTAAAAACTCTCATTTTTTAGTATCATAAAAACAAGGACTACTGTAAACATTTACTCAGATGAATAGTTAGATCAGTGCTTATATAGTTCATCTGACTAAATGTGATAAATAAAATATTTATATTCAAAACAAATTATGAAATTATATTTATCAGCTACAATTTTAATGTTATAAATTAATATTTGTCATTTTTATGGCTTACTGGATGAAGAACTATATTTTGACATTATAGATGAATTATTCTGTAGTTCACATAGAAAAAAGCAGGAAAAGACAGTTTCTGAAAACATTTGGAAATTGAGAGAAAAATAAAATGAAGAGACAATTGCATGTGGAGTTATTAGAGTGCACAAGTAGAAGAACTTAAAAAAGAAAATAAAGGGTGCAGAAAACTAATAATATTCAAAATTATTTTTAATTATTTTTTTTTATTTTTCAGAATATATGCATGGATAGTTTTGCAACCTTGAGCCTTGTAAAACCTTGTGTTCCAATCCCCCACCTTTTATCCCCTCTCCCCTCAATGGCAAGTAGTCCAATATATGTTTAACATGGTAGAAATATATGTTAAATATATATGCATATTTATACAATTGTCTTCCTGCACAAGAAAAATCAAATTAGACCAGAAAAAATGAGAAAGAAAATAAAATGCAAGCAAATAACAACAAAAAGACTGAAAATGCTAACATTTGAATTGCACTTTTGTCTGAATTGAAAAATTTGTGGTACAACAAACACATGCACTTAAAGAATTAAATAAAAATGCATTTAATTCCATAGGTTAATGTATGGGTGAGTGAAGATGCATAAGAGAAAAGAGAGAAATTGAAGAGGCATGTTAGATTTAATGAGAAATTAATCAAAAGGCAAAGAAGCATATAAACTCAGAAAGTAGTCACTTAGCACGGTTCAAAATGGAAAACTGGGTTTGAGGAAAGGACAAGAAGCTGATGAACAGAGGATGAGGCTAAATTTCTAATTTCACAAAATTTTTCTTTCCAAAAATATGCTTGGAAAATAAAGAGAAGAAAAAACATAAGTGAATAGAATAGAAGATTCAATATTAACAATCATAATTCTGAGTATGAATAAGAGGAACTCACATAAATAATAGACATGTATAACAGAATGAATTAGAAAGTAGAATCCAACAAAGAATTGCTTAGAAAAGGCAAAAAGTGAAAATAATTGGGTAAAGAAAATTTTACTATATTTCAATCATTATAAAAAAGAACCTAAATATACTAGTGGTAGCAAAAAATAATCTTAAACAAGGTTACAACAAAGATAGCTGTCAAAAAAAAAAAAGTGATTATATAGGAAAATTACTTTTCACTGAAAGGTACCATAGACAATGAATTAATAATAATACTTAAATTATATGCACTGAATGGCTTAGCATCTAATTACTTGAATGAATGAAAGGCCAATTGAACAATCTTGTTAATAATAAAGTCTAACTTAATGTCTTTGATATGATAAGCATTTTTGGTTTTGCTTTATTTCCTGCCCTCTTCACATACACACCTAATTTTGCTTCTATGTCGCTTTTTAAATGATCTTTGGTTAACTATTAAATGCAAATGCATAATTGGGAACTCTTGAGCCTTCACTATGAGTAGATGTAGAATTTTTATGCAAGATACTTTGTCTAGGGAACCTTTGTAGGTATTTGGGGGAAAGGGGGTTCGCTGAGGTAGTTCATGAGTAGCATTCTTTTTTTTTAAAGTTAGAAGGAATTGCAGTAAAGCTAAACAATATAGATCTTTTTGTTTCTTAAATTCTAGACCAAATATATATAGGCATGTGCATATATGAATATATGTTCTAGTGTGTGTGTGAGTATGTGTGTGTGTGTGTGTGTGTGTGTGTGTGTATTTTGGACTTGGGGATGTGGAGTTTGTCTGGATTTAAGAAGACATATCATATAGCTTTAGATTATTATTTCCTTTGTCAATGCAATCTAATAAAAAATAGGTATGGTTTACTATATTAAATTTTATGGATATAATTAATATCAAACAGTTGTTAATTTCAAATCCTTATATAGCTTATTAAAAGATAATTATAGCAACGATAATCTGAAAAAGGAGAAAATATTAATAATTAGGGATATCAGGAAAGATGACATGTGAGTTGATTGTTAAAGAAATCTTCTAACTGTAAAGATGATGGAGAGGAGGAAGCTCATTCTAGTCATGGGGAAAAGTCTGTCCAAAGTTGCAGAAGTGAGAAGGGATATAAAATTCAGGGATCATCAAATAGAACATCAAATTGACTGAAATAAATTGTTTATTAAGAGATATAAAATAAAATAAAACAGAAAAGGAAGGAGTATAGAATTTCAGAGATTGAAAATTTCATGGATGTAGAATTGACAAGACTAGCCAATTGAATATATGGAGAGTAAGGAAGAGGAATGATTTAATTTTGTTAATTCATAAAACACTTATGTAGCACCTAATATGTTCCAGGTATGATAAGAGTATGGTCAGAAAAAAAAAAAAAAAAAAAAAAAAAACAATAACTCTAATCTTCAAGGAATTTACATTCCTTCATTGGAAAATAATATGTGCACAGATAGATTACAAATTAGTAGGTTAACATTTGTAAAACTCTTTAAGGTTAGAGCAGCGTTTTATAAATGGTAACTCTTTTTATCTTCACAGTCATGGGAAATAGGTCCTATTATGATGTCCATTTTACAGATCAAGAATCTGTAATAGCTCTGAAGTCAAAAGGACCTGAGTTCAATCTGGCCTCAGACACTTAACACTTTCTAGCTGTGTGTCCCTGGGCAAGTCACTTAACCCCAATTGCCTCAGGCAAAAAAAAAATCTGTAATAGAGAGTTAGATGGTTTGCTCAGCTGCTCAATGTCTAAAGTAATATTTAAACTCCAGCCTTCCTGACTATAGATCTAGCACACATTCCATTGTGCCACCTAAATGTCTCATGCAAAAATGAAACATATACAAAGTGATTTCTGAGAAGAAGACAGTCTTTCTGAGGAGCTCAGCATAGGACTTACAAGTAAGGCATTATTTTAGTAAGGGGAGGGGAGGTGATGGCAGCTAAGCAGCACAGTGGATAGAGTACCAGGTCTAATGTCAGGAATATTCATCTTTCTGAATTCAAATCTGGCCTCAGACATCTGTGTGTCCCTGGACAAGTTACTTAACCCCACTTGCTTTTAGGTACCCATCTGTAAAATGAGCTAGAGAAGGAAATGGCAAACCAACTCAGTATCTTTGCCAAGAAATCCTAAATGGAATTGGCCACAAAGGGCTGGATACTAATCAAAAGTCTAATCAAGTTGTATAGGTCCTTGTTGAAAGTCAGGGATTCTGTAAAAAGTGAACAGAGTAAATGTCCAACCAGGGGAGGGGCAGCCCATAAGAAATACCAAATAGACCAGCTTGGTGGCATATGGTCTATGAAAATGAGTAATGTACAATAAGCTTAGAAATTTTGGCTGGAAAAATATTGTTCCAGCTAGGAAGTGCAGTGGACAGTGTGGAGCCTGATGTCTTCCTGACTCAGTCTCCCTGAGTTCAAATCAAGTCTCAATTATTCTCTATGTGCCCCTGAACAAATCACTTAACCTTGTATGGCTAAGTTTTCACATCTTTGGAGAAAGAAATAGCAAGCCACTGCAGTATCTTTGATCCCAAAAAATGAAAGGAAGGAAAGAAAGAAAGAAAGAAAGAAAGAAAGAAAGAAAGAAAGAAAGAAAGAAAGAAAGAAAGAAAGAAAGAAAGAAAGAAAGGAAGAAAGAAAGAAAGAAAGAAAGAAGGAAGGAAGGAAGGAAGGAAGGAAGGAAGGAAGGAAGGAAGGAAGGAAAGAAGGAAGGAAGGAAGAAATAAGGGAGGGAGAAAGAGAGAGGGAGGGGGAGAAGGGAGGAAGGGAGGGAGGGGGCAGGGAAAGAAGGAAAAAAGGAAGGAAAGAAGGGAAAAAATAAAACAAAAACAAATGGTGTGTGAAGAGTCAGACTGGGAAAAAAAAGATAAAACAACAGATTTGAATTTTTTTTAACATGCAAAATGAAGTAATTTGTATTGTATGATAGAGACATGAGGGGAGCTTTAGTAGTTCTTCAACTTAGCAATGCCATGGTCAGATCTCTGGTTTAGAAATAACATTTAGTTACTATGTAGATGATGGAATGGGGAGATTTGGAACCTGAGCAAGTAGAAAATGAAAGTCTTTAATAGAATTTGAAAATTCTAGACACAGGAAGCATTTCTTGAGGGATGCTCCATTTTAGATACGAATTCAAGATGTTTACAGTATATACCAATGCATGCAGATGTCTAACAAGAAGTTGGTGGTAAGAAATTAAAAAAAAAAATTAATGGGGGATATTTTCAGTCTGCTCCTAAGAAAACTGAAGAGATTGAGGCTATATACATACATCTGGGTTATATATCAATCAGTGAACAATCATTTCTTGAATATATACTCTGTGACAGACACTGTACAAAGTGCTGGAGATATAAAACAAAGGAAAAGTATGGCCTTGAGCCGAATAAATATATTTTCTATTGGGAGAAACAATATTCAAACAATGATGTACATTTAAGATACATAAAGGGCAAATGGGAGATAATCATAGATGGAAGACACTAGCAGAGAGAAGCATATTAAGATGATGAAAATAACCCTTGGAAGATGATGAAATTACATGTTGCATCTGTTTTCCAAACACGTTGCTTAGGTTTTAGCCCTTTCTTTTTTATCCAAACAGATTGAAATAAAGCAATCAAGATAAGAAATGGAACATTCAATATGAATTAAAAAATTAATACAATTAAAGACTAAATTGTTCAATGTATGAAGTGAAGTATGTGCAATAATTCTGCAAAGATAAGCTTGAGTCAGATTTGGAATATTTTAAATTCTCAACAGACAAATGTCAGAAGATATTTACCTAGTCAAGGCTATCTCTAATTTGTCATATTTGCCATTCTTGTTAGGTAAGTTTTTAGGCTTAATAAATCAAAACTGAGACAATCCCTAAAATTTACACTTTCTGATGGAGGAAACAGCTTACTTTTGTTCTGTTCTTCACTAATTTCCATAATAACTGTTGGCCCTTAAACTTCAATGGGCAAATGAATAGACAATGTAACTAAATACTTCACTTTCTGTCACAATTTCTAATTCTTCAGAATTATAGACTAAAGGGAGAGTTAAGTGAAAAGAATTCAAAATATAAAAGAGAAAAAGAAATCAAAGCAGTACATCAGCCTCGGATATTTTCCTTATATATTGAATATTACTATTTGTTGTCTCATGTTCTCATGAGAACTGTCAGCCCTGTGCAAAGTGGCATTAAGCAATTTTGATACTGCTTGCAGTCAACTAAGAAACCATGCAAATGTAACTATTCCTTGGGGCAATCTACTGTGGATTTTGAGGTCTTCCCCTGATACTGATTTGAGAAGCCCAAAATATCATCATTTCCTAGCAAAAGTGTGCCTCTGCGTTATATATTTGTCTTATCCGCCCACTCCAAACTTCACACCTCATTTCACACTATCCTGTATGCCTGGAACTGCATTCTGATAAATGTACACTCTTCTCCCCATATCTCTGGCTTTCTGTTTTTTTTTTTTTTTTTAATAAGTATTCTTTTTTTTTTTTTCAGGCCCATCTGTTTAGTGGGCAATCCCACCTGCTTCAACTGCTCCTTTGTCTTTTTGGAACAGTCTGTAGAGTTGTTGCTACATGTTTTTGGATCATCTTTCTTTTGTTAAATAGTATAATTAGTGAAATGAAGATTGTAATATGCCTAACTAATTTTCAGTTCCTTCATTGTTTCAAATAAAATCATAACTCTCTTTAAGGACAATAATAAATAAATAAATTCTACTTAAAAGTATAATAACAAAATATGTATGGGTGTGCATTATGTATAGTTACATATATGTATAGGCATGGAAACATATTTGTATGGAGAAAAACACTGTCAGAAAGAGAGACAGAGACAGAAGTAATATAATCATTTTCAAAAGAAGAATATGAGCTGTTTCAGAATAAATAGAAATACATATAAAATTAATAGTGTTCTGTTTTTAAGAATTCCTTTAAAAGTTCAGGTTAAAGAGAACTAATGAAAGATTAGAGGAAAACAAAAACAAGCCAGATGATTTTTGGAATGAATGTGTTGAATCCAGTACATATTTTTAAAAAGCAAACAAAATATATGTAATAAGATTTAAAGTTTCATGCTTTATACTTTCTCTTTTCTTTTTATATGCAAATGTTTATATCTGATGGAATCTATTAATTATAGATGAACACTTTCTAATTAAATCATAAAATAAATAATGTAGGTCATAGATGATTTGAAAAAATCTAGAAATAATCCTTTCAGAGCATTGATTTGAAAAAAATTGCATTATATTTGATAATTTTCATGATTCTATATGATATATTTTTGTTTTCATATCCCTTTTCTGAAATCCAACATATATATTTTGACTGGATTTAATATTTTATTTTATTATATGTCTTAACAGTGAAAAATTACAAAGGGGAGCTTTTCCTTTTATCTTAAACTTTGAATACGTAGAGGTCTTTTCAAAGTAGTAAATCCCTCTAATAATTCCTCAGTTAAGGAGAAGAGATTTCTTAAAATAACAATAAAATCTACCATGTTTTGTATGGTTGAAATGTCTCTTTAAAAATCGGTATATCTTAATAATGACTTTGTGGTTGATTACAGCTTGGGCTTTTCTTTTAAAGGTGATGATTAGGCTGTGCTGTCGTTTCCAATGATTATAGAGTAGAAAATTCCCTTTCAGGCAGAATCACTATCATACTATTGTCTAGAATTTCAGATTTCAATTTGTATTTCCCAAAATATTAGCTTCTCATGATAATAAGAGAAAGGCAAAGCAAATCACTTTCTCATTAATTTGAAACTGTCTTTCAAATATTGTGTCTTCAAATGAGAACTAAAATATATGTTTTCCATTGATATTTTGAATTTTTTTTCAAATCTTGAGACACTTTAAACATTAGTGCAATGCAGTTTAATGGATTAAAATTAGTTTGTTTTGTTTCTGAGAAATCAACATTAGACTTTCATTGTTCCACATAGGTTTACCAAAAGTAATTATTTTTATCATTTTTTTCCACAGAAACTTTTAGTTTTAAATTTTCTATCAACCTTTTGATCGTTGTGTATATAAAAATAAAAGTAACACTGATAACCATCATTTCATCATAAGTTAATTAAAAAGTTATTTTACTTTGTCAAATTCACTTATTTAATGAAGATGATTGTGAATATTAAAATACTTTTAAAATTTAAAGGCTAGATTTTTGTTGCTGTTTTTCTTTCTTTCTTTTTTTTTTTTTTACTAAGACAATCACTTCTTTTTCAGTTCTGAGAAAGCACTAAAAGGAAATCATGAATTTAGCTCACCACAGGATTCTGAAGGTTCTTTTGGTGAGAAGTACTTAGATAAAAACTGAGAAATAAGAAAACTTGAATCTTTTCCCCACAATCCAGTAATATGAAAGTTCAAAAGGAAAGAAGCACTTCTCACTGATAATATACTGTGAAAAGCATTGAAGGTTAGTCGGGAATGTCTTAGGGGATTTTCAAAAAGCAAATGCATATGGCCTTTCAGATTTTAGAGGATGATTCAAAGCTGACCTAAATCAATAGTGTCTGAAAGTCATTAACATTATGACAGCAATATTAAGTGATATAATGGGTTTCACCTATCTCTAATCAGACAAAGATTTATGTCAAAAACCCATCCTCACTAAAAGGAATGCTAGTTTTTGCAATGATATATTGCATTCTGAGATAAATATAACTTTTCTATGTCCATGTATTTCTACTGGCTATCCTCCATTCCTAGATTGCATCCCTTTCTTATTTTTACTCTTGAGAATTACTTGTCTTCTTCAAGAAATACTTTAGCACTATCTACTATTTGAAGACGTTTTGATCCTATAACTGCTAATGCCTTAATTCTTCAATTAGTTTGCCATTATTTGGAATGAATGAACTTCTCCCCATTATAATGTCATCTCCTTGAAGGCAGAGAGATTCCTTTATAAGCCCAGAAACTAACAGTGTCTGACATTTACATGGTAAATACTTAACATAATGAATGTCTTAAAAAGCAAATTTTTTCTATTTTAATAATCAGTATCAACTCCATCAAATAAGTGAATATGACTATTAAAAAAGTAGGTGAAATAAATCAAGTGATGATGAAAGGATGGTTTTTTTAATGTACACAAATAACAGAGGTTTGATAAATTCCTTCTTGATTCTTTCTGATCACATTTCCTTGAATCAGCATAAAGAATGGTTGAAATTTTAAGATATATAACATATCCCTTAGAATGATTTGGAAAAAAAAATTGATGATTCAATAAATTTTAAAAACAGAAATGACTTCTCTGGCATCATAAAAATCTAGGATTACTTTGATAATGGAGAAGAGACAACTCATTATTTTTCCCAATCAGTTTACTATATAATCTAGGAATATATGGCAGATAAACCACAGGTCCAAACCAAGCAAGAGTGAATCTGCATTTGGGACAGATTCTTTTGAGTTTATTCTCTCATGATACTAGGTGAAGAAATATTCATGGAAAAGCAAGACTAACTTTTAATTCAGAATGGTTTGCAAGTGCTTTGGTTGAAGCTGATTATGAGCACTTAGAAGAGTCCATAAACACTATTCCAATTACTATGAGAAAGATGATAGAAAGATGAAACTAAATCTTGGTGTTTTTAAAGAGATGGATTTTGATGGAAATAATATAGATTTAAGGTAAAATGTAAAACATTAACCAATAGTTCTGTAAACTACTTTATATTTAGCTGGTTTTAAATTTCAGCCTCCTAGTGGAATACAAATGTAATTTATACTGCCACTAGTTGAAATGTGTTTGTTTGTTTTGTCAAAGGCACACTTGAAAGTGTTCTGTGTTTAGCATTACTTCTGTGTATAGAAAAATCAATATTTTTGCTATATTTGATCCATAGTACATTGAAAACCATTCTTTTCCATCCTTTCAGGGACCCTATAAATCTGAAATCTTAAGAAATTATCTGAGGTGTGGGACACAATGAAGTAAAGTTTTGAACTAAAGGATTATACATAAAGTTTTCTTAGGACTGACTGAATCTGATCCAGGCCAAATATGGTACCACAGAAGATAAAGGAGTTGAAATAGTTAATTCTAATTTTATAAATATTTATTGATTGATTGTCTTTTCTTTAGCATACCAAATAGAAGATAAAACTTTTCATCCCCCCTCCCCACTTATCAAAACCAACTAAAACAAACCCCTAAAAAAGGAAGTATTAAGTTTTCATTTTGTATGATACTTTATGTATTTGTGAGGCATTTTCAGAGCAAACCTGTGAGTTATGTTCTATCTTTGATACATACTGGTTGAAATTCTAAATACTATATAGTAGGGTTGTCAAACATATAAAAAAGGAGCCAATAAACTGTACATAAGGATCTTCTCAGTCTGTCTTTCCATGTTTTTAGCTTTTTTTCATCAGTATCAAACCAGAGATCAAACCAGAGACCTAAATCCCTCTCATGCAAGGAAAACCATCTTCTCTGAATACAAAAATGTGCAAAGTTGATATCTTGAGATATATATATATATATATATATATATATATATATGACAATAAAAATGTACAAAGCATTTTGTAAACTACATACATTTAGTAAATATTATTTTATTGTTATTGCTAGTCATGCATGTAGAGGGCTGAAACTATTGAATTCAATGCATTGAGGTTAGGACTGCTGAGCACTTGAGGCTAACTTCTGATTGGACAATACTCTATGGGCATATGCTTGGAAAATGGTCTTTTCCACTATCTGTACTGGCTCAATGATTGGTGTATAGAGGATTGTAGGAGGGACTAGGGGGTGGAGTAAGACGAGCCAGGGACACACTCTCCATGGTAGATGAGGAAGAAGGTGCTTACAGAGATTCTCTTCCATCCTCTTCATTTCTACCCCTAAAGACCAAGAATAAAGATGGACTTTTGTTTATCCTGACTCGGGCTGATTCTGGGATGTCCTGGGTGCTAGCGCAGTCATTACAGTGCAAGTGATGATGGTGGTGGTGGTAGTAAGAGTAGTTTTACTTTGAGTAAGAAAGCATTGCAATGGACATATTATGAGCCCTCTGTTTAAGCATGCAAGAGGAAGAACTGAGCTATTATGTTTAATTCATATTGATTATTAATTTATTTATTTTAACTTAATAAATTAAATTAATATTTAAAATAATATTAAAGAGAATCAATAGATAGTTCCAGGAGATATAATCTGATTGACTAATCCACACAAACTCTATATAAAGAGAGAGATTCTGAACTGCCTCCCCCAAAACAGTAAAGTTCAAAAGGTGAGTCACAGTAGATGCCATAGTGTCTGAAAGAAGAGCCAAGAGTAGAGCTTCTAGTTCTAGCAGTGGTGAATCCCACCAACCCACAACATAGAATCCATGGCAATGAATTAGATCAAGTACTTTCCAAAACATTTCCATATGTCAGATGAAAAAATCTTTAATTTATTTTTTGAAAATGGTCCACAACTTTTTTTCTTTCAACAAAATAAAATTTGTACATTTAACACAAAAATATTAGAAGAATATGAACAAACTTAATGGTTATCAACTTATAAATTTATGTCATTAGTAGCCTAATTAAGTTTCTGATTTGTTTTGATTTCTGAGAACTTATCAAAGCAATGGGTTATTAACAAATGTTCCCATCTAGTGTTTCTAGTATTCCAATATAGTATTAAAGATACCTAAAACATATGGATAAACAGATACATGCATATATATGGATATGTTTATATTCTATGCAGATAATTTAAATATATGTATATAGTTTTCATCTATCATGAAATTCTTTTCTTTCAATAACTAATAATTTTTCTTTAAATATAAAATATATATTTAAAAATATATCACCATACCAGCTGAATTCTAGTAGTAAGGCATTATCTAGATAAGAGATTATGCAATATATTATTTGGTATATGCAACATATACTAATAAAGAAATTGTATTCTGCAGATATTGTATAAATGTATACATATGCATGCATATAAAATATATATGCATATAACCATATGCATATGATGTGTACAAATCTATTGGATGTCTATATACACACACTATTTATGTATTGGAAATACATATGGCATGTATATAATATACTTCATGGCAATAATATACTTTAAATATATGTGTATATGTCTGTACACACATATAGAATATTTAAATGAAAGTTACTAATCCATAATAGACCATAAGTATGTTTTAGAAGAAACAATATGCATATATTAAACTATATAAAGAGCTATAAGAAAACAGTAAGTTTAATTACCAGAGTGAGCTAAATGAAAATTTACAATAAAAAGAAACTGAAATGCTGACTGAATTTAATGAATGATCGATGTTAGGATTCTTACAAGATGCTAAGTCACTGGAATTGATAGGCACTCCATAAGATTCACAAGTCCAGGAGATTCACAAGTCAGGATTCAGTGGAAAAAATTCACAAGTCACAGCTCCCACAATCCCACTCTTGGAGAAGGAGTCAACCTTTGATTCACACCTCTAAAAGAGCATATAAAAGGACAAGCCCACTGGAAGCACTCTGGGAGATTGAAAAAGCAGGATTCAGTTGGGCAAAACGAAGGATTCAGAGAGAGCTGGAGGCTGAAGCTGGCAGAGGCAAAAGAACTAGCAACAGGAGCTCTTGGAACCAAGGAGAGAGATAGGCCTCCAAGAAAGCTAACCTGGTTATTTTGGAAGAGACAATAAAGAATTGGACTTTAACTCCTAGCTGCATCTGAGGTGATTATTACACTGAACTGAAACTAAGACTGCCTCCAGAAGCTGCCCAAGAAACCTGCTCCCAAAGAACAATTATATTTTAGAGAAGAATATTATATTTTGGCACCCAAACAGGGATGTTAGGATTCTTACAAGGTGCTGACTAGAATTGATAGGCACTCTGGGAGATTAACAAGTCAGAATTCGGTCATGAGATTCACAAGTCCAGGAGATTCACAAGTTCAGTGGAGGAGATTCACAAGTCACAGCTCCCACATTCCCACTCTTCACACCTTTAAAAGATCATGTATAAAAAGCTCCCACAAGCCAACTAGAGACTTTGGGGAGATTGAGAAGCCAATATTCAGGTGGGCAGAATGACGGATTCAGACAGAGCTGGAGGCTGAAGCTGGCAGAGGCAAAAGGACTAGCAACAGGAGCTCTTGGAACCAAGGAGAGAGATAAGTGTCTAAGAAAACTAACCTGGGCTATTTTGGAAGAGACAATAAAGAACTGGATTTTAATTCCTGGCTGCATTTGAAGTGATTATTACACTGAACTGAAAGGAAGGCTGCCTCCAGAAGCCCCCTGAGAAACCTGCTCACAGAGAACATTATACTTTAGAGAAGAGAACATTACATTTTGGCGCCTGAACGTGGGACAGACACAATCCTGATTCCAGTGGAAAAGCCTCCGATAGTGATCTCAGTGGACAAGTCTCTGATCCTGATCCAGTTGAATAGTCTCCTCGACTCAGAATTTAGGGTGAGTACAACAAGGAAACTTTGTTAAAGGGTTAAAGTAATATTTCAGCTGAAATGGGACAGATGTTTAGAAAACAGCCTTCTCTTCAAGGAAAATGTGCAGAGAGCATTGTCAGGGTTATGAAAAGCCAAGGTTTGATTATAATTTGGGAGCAGATCACTGAATTTTTAGAAAAAGTACAGTACACATCTCCTTGGTTCTCTATGGAAAAAGAATTGGATCTAAACGAGTGGAAATTAGTAGGAGAGGAACTTTGTCAATTCTACAGTAAAAATGGACCTGACTCAATTTCCAAAGACATACTTAATACATATATTTTAATACAACTGGCTGCAGGAAATTATATGTGTTAGAATAAAGAAAAAGAAGAAAGAGCAGGATGGGGGAGGTGCCAACTAACCTATGTGAAAAGAATGAAGAATCAGATAAGAATTCACAGCAGGAGAAATTAGATCATTCCACATCTCATGACCCTCCCCCCCTCAATTAACCCTTCATGGGTGGAGGGAGAAGGAGGAGGGGGAGATGCAGTAACACAATCAGAACCACCTATTAAGCAGCCTGTGACAAGATTAGAAAAGGCATTACTTAAGGCAAAAAATGAAGGACAGAATGTATCTGATTTTATAAATGCATATCCTGTGATTGAAGAGATTAACTCTTCAGGTCAAAAAAGGAGAAGATATACTCCTTTTGATTTGGAAAAAAAAATTAATTTTTGAAAAAGGGTTGTACTCTTTATGGGGCTACATCATCTTATGTTAAGATGTTACTACATAGTTGGGTTTATGAAATCCTAACCCCCAATGATTAGAAATCCATATGAAGGACATGTTTAGAACCTAGACAAAACTTGTGGCTTTTCGAGTATTATGAATTATGTAGGATTCAAGCCAAATGCAATAGGCAAATAGAAATTAATGTACAAATCACTTTTCAGCAACTAGCAGGTGAAGGTCAGTATGCAGATAATTTAGAACAGATTAATTATCCCATAACAGTGTATGAGCAAATTTCAAAGGCTGCAATAAAATCTTGAGGTTCCCTCCCCGGACAAAAAGATCAAGGGAAAGCCTTCACAAAAAAAGAGCAAGGTCCCAAAGAATTTTTTGCAGAATTTGTGGGACATTTTCAAACAGCTGTAACAAGAACCATTGGAGAAAATTCAGCTACAGAAATAATGACCAGACATTTGGCTAAGGAAAATGCCAATGAGGTTTGCAAAAGAATTATATGGGGACTGCAAAAAGATGCTCCTTTTGAATAGATCATAAGCCACTATACCACAGTGGGCACAAATCCTTATTATACCCAGACTATGATGAACATGGAAAGACATGGTCCCTCTTGGCAAAGGACTTCTAGAGAGAGTCGTCAGTGTCTTCAGTATGGACAAATAGGACATCTGAAAGTCCAATGCTTATATGGAGATAGAGTGAGAAGACAGGATGAGAGAAGACCTAAAACCCCATATCATACAACAATCTTTTTACATTTCAGGGATTCCATTGATTCCTGAGGGTTTTGAAGTCCAACAATTTTTGATGTCCATGAGTCAAATGCCATAACAGCCATGCTCTTTCAGTGGTGGGCACACTCAGTGATGGAACCATCTGATGTTTCTTGGGTCTTCTCCTATGTTTCAAAGTTCTGCTCTGTCTCTCTCCAATGGACAAGGTGAATATGGCTCATTGGCACCCATCTGATTCCTTCTCCATCTGTAGAAATATAAGCAAACTCTCTCCTCCAAGCAGTTAACTTATCTGGTCCCTTCCATTCACCACTTTCTAGGTCTCTCCACATCAGTTGGTGATTATCTAAAGATAGTAGAGCTGCTCGCACTGGACACTGCCCTTTTGGTGGGTTATAAAACCTGTCTGGTGGAGCCAGTGTATCTTTGTCAAAAATCAAGAAGTTAATAGTATAAAAAGCTAGATTTAGAAGTTCTCTAGGGTTACCTGTGGCTCCCCCTTTCTTTTGTTTTTGGAGGAGCATCTTAATGTCTCTGTTTCTCCTCTCTACTATTTCCTCTCCTTGAAGATTAAAGGGTATGCCAGTAGTGTGTAAAATCTTATACCGTGCACAAAAGTGCACAAAATGATTAGAAGTATATGCAGGTCCAGTATCTGTTTTTATTGCTTGTGGCACGCATAATTGCAAATGCTTGTACAAGGAACTCAGTGAGCACTTCGGCTCTCTCTTTTGCTGCTGGTATTGAAAAAGTGAATCCTGAAAAAGTGTCTACCACAACAGGGATAAAAGATAGACGACCAAAACATTTATAATGGGTCATATCCATTTGACAAATTTCATTAGGTCTCAAACCTCAAGGGTTCTTCCCTGGGGGAATCACAGGAGCATGGAAAGAAAGGCAAGCTGTTCAGGCTTTTACTATGCTCCAAGTTTCCTCTCTTGTTATTCTAAATGGTAAACATAAAGTTCAGATAGCCTGATGATATTTAGAATGAGATTCTTTGACTTCTTGAAATAAAGGAGTATTGGCCAACATAAGAAGACTATCTGCCTTTGAATTACCATTAAAACAGGACCTGAAAGTACACTATGAGAGTGTACATGCAAGATATAAATCTTACCTGAATGCTTTCTCATTTGCTCTTGAAGATCCTTAAAGAGCTGATATGTATTAGAAGCTATAAATTTTATTTGGGTTGTAACAATTCTTTGTATCACACCTACTGAATAAGCTGAATCAGATATTATATTTATATCTCCTGGATAATAAGTAAGAGCTAGAATGATTGCATACAATTCAATCTGCTGAGAGGACTGAAAAGGAGTTTTAACTACTCTCTTTATAGTTAAGTCACGAGTATACACTGCAAATATTAGTTTTGGATGCATCTCTAAAGATAGTTGGTCCTTTAAGAGGAACTTTAGAAACCTTTTCTTCAAGAACCCAGCGCCAATTATGTATTAAAGATATCCATTAAAGATAACGGAGACCTGTGTGTAAGATTTGGAGCCATGGCTAATAAAATTTGCCACTCTGGGATGGTTTCACAGCATACATTAATTTGTGTATTAATATAAAAGGTGCATATCTTGTCAGGTCTTATCCCAGATAATTGTACTGCTTACTTAATGGCCTTTAATAAAATTCTAGCCACAAGCACTGGGTAAGGAGTAAGGCTTTCTTCTGATTGTGGTGGGAGGTTCACCCACTCTATCACACTGTCTCCTTGATGAAGGACTACTATGGGTGCCTCTTGTGGAGCAAAAACTGATATTTCCAAGGGTTTTTGAGTGACTTTCAACCACAATGGACACAACCAGTTCAACTTCTCTCAAAGACTTTTGAGCTTCTTTTGTAAGCTGGCATGGTGAGTTCAAAGCACTGCCTCCCCTTAAAATGTCATATAATGATTGTAATTGATAGGTAGTCAAGCCTAACACTGGAAGCATCCATTGGATAGCTCCTATCAATTTCTGAAAGTCATTTCAGGTGTTTAGCTTCTCTGTTCTTAAGGAAAGTTTTTGTACTGTAAGCACCTTAGGGTATACTTCATATCCTAAATATTGAAAAGGAGCATTTCTTTGAATTTTTTCTGGAGATATGTGCAATTTGTAGTTCCTTAGTGTTTCTATGGTCTTTTGTAGACATGCTTCTAACATTTGCTCCTCAAGTGCACATCCCAATATATCATCCATGTAATGTAATAACATTACTTTTGGAAATGCTTTTCTTAATGAAGTAAGAGCAGTAGCAACATACATTTGACACATAATAGGTCTGTTTTTCATTCCCTGTGGCAAAACTGTCCATTCATATCTTTATAAGGCTCAGCTAAGTTAACGCTGAGCACTGAAAAGGCAAATATTTTCATAACCTCCTTATCAAGAGGGATAGAATAGAAACAATCCTTAATGTCTATAACCCAAAGAGGCCATTCTCTAGGCAATTGAGTAGGAGATGGAAGTCCAGGCTGAAGGGTTCCCATAGTTTCCATCTGTTCATTTACCTTTCTTAAATCAGTCAACATCCTCTGTTTTCCAGATTTCTTTCTTACAACAAATATTGGGGAATTCCAAGGACTTAGAAAAGGTTGTAAGTATCCTTGGTCAAGTTGCTCCTGTACTATATCTAGTAAGGCCTGAATTTTATCGCTACCTAAGGGAGAGTGTTCTAGCCACACTGGTGTATCAGTTGTCCATTGGATAAGAACAGGTAAAAGTGTTGACAGGCCTTCAACAGCAGCCCTGCCTAAAAAAATCAAAGTACTCATTTGTAATCCTAATTGTTGTAAAATGTCTCTTCCCTACAGATTGATGGGGATTTTTTCAATTATAAAAGGAATAAAAACTCCTGTTTCACCTTCAAAAGTCCACTCAAAGTGGGTAGCACTAACTTTAGCTGCTATTGATCCTCCTATGCTAGACATGTAGGTGTCTGCCTTAATTTGTGGCCAGTGACTGGGCCAGTTGGCACCTCTAATGACTGTATGATCTGCACCTGTATCTACCAATCCTTCCAATGGTATGCCATTAGATAGTGAGCATAGGTCAATCAGCTGTCACAGCGGCGGTCCAGAATATTCCTGGATTTTATTGCTTGGAGTCAGAATCTGGGCAACTATCACCAGATTGCTTAGTAGAAGTCTGTATCAGTAAACCTGATGCTACTCCTTCTCCTGGGTGACTAGTCACACATTGTTGACCTGTATTAGTGACTGGGATATTATCTAACATTCCCTAGTTTCCCACATCAATGTATAGATGAACACTGTTTTGTAAATATTCTCAGAAGGTGAAATGGTCAAGCCTACTGTGCCTGGAGGCAAGGGATCCATAGGCTGGAGAGGAACAGATTTCACCTCTTCCAGGAGGTATCTCAGTTGTCCCAGCTGCATACAACTCAATTCTCCCCAATTGTAATGTCTTTCTCCTATCTGGTTGCTTCCTGGCTGATTGATTGTGTAATCCCTTTCTCCCATCAGCCAAGAAGCAATTCTTGGCTGATTGGTCATGTCTGGGTATTGAACTTCTAAAGGCTCACTGGGTGTAGCATTGGCTGCCATCATGCCCCAAGTATTTTTTGTTTTGGGCCCTCCATCCCATTTCCCTGAATCAGCCTACATTCTGATACACAATGGAAACCTCTGTTTCTTTTTGGAAATGGGGTTTTGGGTCTTGTTCTCTCACCTTGTTTTCTCACTCTGTCTCTATGCCAACATTGAGCTTTCAGATGCCCTACTTTACCACATTGAAAGCATTGACGAATCTCTCTGGAAGTCTCTTACCAAAAGGGACCTTGTCTTCCCATGTTTGGATCTTTGGAAGTCTGCATCATAGCCTGACTATAAAAGATGTTTGTGTCCACTCTGGCACAGTGTCTTATAATCTCCTCTAAAGGAGCATCCTTGTGTAGTCTTAGTATGATTCTTCTACAAACCTCATTAGCATTTATTTTAGCAATTTGCCTTATCATAATTTCCATTGCTGCATTTTCACCAATATTTCATATGACAGCTGTCTGCAAGGATCCCAAAAAATCAGCAAAGGGTTCATTTGGCCCTTGTGCTATTTTTGTGAAGGCCTCTCCCTTTTGTTTACCAGGGATAAAACCCATGCTTTGATATCAGCAGAAGCAATTTGTTCATATATCGCTATGGGGTAATTAATCTGTACTGAAATGTCTTCATAAAAATCTACACCTGTTAGTTGCTCACAGGTGATTGGAGTATTAACTGTACTTTGACTATATCATTGTGCTTGTATCCTACAGAGCTCGCTATATTCAGAAAGTCACAACAAGTTTTGTCCAAGTTCTAAGCATGGAATATTATATTCTGTTAACAGATTATTAAATGTAAATGTGAAAGGTTCTTGATATTGTTAAAAACCTTATTCTGTCATTTAGGCATAAGCTTATCAAAATATTTTATTAATAAAATTATTCTAATTATAAAAAATTTCTGCTTAGAAAGATAAGTTCAAATTGGGGCAGTTTCTCTATGTCTTTGAACATCTTTCTAGCATAAGACATTTTGTAATTAAACTTTATAGTATTCTCAAGAAATGGGGGAAAATCCACAATAAGAATGAACATTAAAACAATTCAGATAAATATTCAGTTAATATTTTGCTTTATCAAACAGAACTATATTCATTTTTTCTTAATTATTTTTCTTAAATCAATCTCTTTCACCACATTCTCTAAGGAACTTCCTTTTTACCTTAACAAAGATGAACTCCAGAGATATTTCCATTAGTGAAAAAGATTTACAAAACCACACCTTCCTTCCTTTTACCTAATAATTATTCTAATGTCACTTCAGCAAGAAGTCCTTCCTGGGTTGAGCAGAAGTAAAGGCCCAGGAGGAATGGGTTTGAAACTTGTTAGTCATTTGATAATAGTGATGTAAATAAAAAAAAAGTTTAGTGCATGACTATTTGGGGAATAGGTAGTTTAAGAAAAATTGATGCATTTTTTTTTCATTCTGTTAACACTAAGAACTTCACATCTTTTTTATGATCTTAATATTATTTGATAATATATATTTGAAAAGAAATCAACATATGGTGCTTCATTGTGCTTCTCATATGAAAATGATTGAATGAAATGGCACTTTATATACTGTCTCAAGACCTCATACAAATTCAAAGTAGCAGAGGAGAAAATAAGTTTAAGCTGATACAGAACCAAGGAAATGTAGGACTAGAAGGAATTCCAATCTAGTTCAACCAATATCTGTCTAAAATTTCTTTTTTTTTTTCCAGAATAACATTTAGTGGCCAAAGAGCCAAGTGTCCAAGAGACAAGTGTCCTTATAAAGAAAGGGGACTTCTTGGGTAACCCATTTAATATGGGAAAGCATTAATAGTTATGAAGACTTTACTTTCAGTCAAAATTTCTCCCTATAATTTTAACCAATTACTTTGTTTCTGTTTTTCTGGAGGCAAAGAGAATATTGTATGCTTACTTGTTAAGAATTCCCAACTCAAAGTCAAATGGCCATTTCATTCAGTATATACAGTATACATTTATTAATCAAATCTTTATTATGTGCCTATGTGATTGTAATGTTAGTCATGTACTTCAAAGAATGAATAAATAATGGAGAAGTATGATAAATCTATAGCCTACCAGGACAAAACCTTCCCTGTTCCCAGTAATATCTTCATTGAGGATGTTCATGATGCATGTGTAGAAGTGTCCCAAATATTTTATAGAAATGAAAAAGTAGGCATTAATATGGGAATTGTTACTTCTTATTTATTCAGTTAATAAATATTTATCTAGTAACTATCATTTGCCAAGGATTGTGCTAAGCATTTATAAATAATATGTTGTTTGATCTGCCCAAGAATACTTTAGAGTTCATGAAAAAAGAAGCAAGTAGCAATCAAGAGAAGAGTTATAAAAAGCATAAATATTTAGATCAGATTTGAATTTGTCTTTTTTTTTTCTAGACCAAGTGTTCTATATACCTTAAAACCTAGTTTTTTTTAGAGGCTTTCATCTTAAAAATGGATTCTTCAACACTTTTTGTGATTTATATAATTATTGTCTACTATTACCACCAATACAAAAATATCATTCAAAAATGATGGCTATTTTTTTCTTTTGTTTTATAGATTGTCATGATTAAAAATACATTACCAAACAGACAGTCTACTAATTATGTACCTCTATGTACTTAACTAGGCTTGTCTTCAGTAATTTATTATCAGAATGATAGTGACTTTCCAGCAAGTAAGTACCTGCTATTATTTGTAATCTACTTGCAAAGGATTTGTTCATCCAGGGATATTTTGATGTAATAATGGCTTATTAGAAAAGGACTAATTGAGAGATTTTTTCAAGTTGTCTTGTATTTAGTACCTGTGCTAAGATTTTGTGTCTCCCAGTATAGTGTAAGTATCTTGATATCTAAGATAATTTTGTTTCAAAGTTTAGTGTCTAAAAGAGAACAATGAAAAATGTATTGCAATTTTTTTATGAAAAATATTTAGCTACCAGTATATCTCACTAACAACTGCTAAAGATTTAATTTTGTCAAGTAAGTCTATATATTAACTGAATTAACTAAACCACTTCGTCCTTTACTTTCATGGTGGAATATCTTTTTGAAAGTCCTATACTTGATTTTCTTAAAAATGCATCATAAGTGAACAGCAGGGAACATTATAGCATGAATCATGCAATATGACATAAACAAAAACAACTCAACATCATGTAAAATATGGTACTTTAGGCAGCAGTAAAGGCATGCCAACATGCTAATGCTAACTATAAATTTTTCTTGATTATTTACTCTTTGCCAAAGAAAGAAGATTTTTTTTGGCTGCTTATTTTTGCTACCTCTGGCATTCAATTATTATTCTACAATAAACAACTATGTTAAAATTTAACTAATTTTTAATCAGACAGCTTCAAATGACTTAAAATACTAGTGTTTCCTCTTTTTTTAACTTCTTTCTTCTTTTTTTGTCTCTCTTCCTATGTTTCAATTTTTTAATAATATTCTGAGGAACTGAATCTACTGGTATATTCATCTTAGGTAGAATTTTCTAAGTGCTTAATCCCATTTATTATACCATTTGAGATCTTTAGATGATTCCTTGAACTAACCTAAATTCAAAGTACCTTTAATAAAGAATGCATTTCTTAGCCAGTTGTTTTGCATTTATATCATAATCTTGATTTCTTTTTTCTAGGGGAATTCACAAACTTTTAACCTGAGCATGAATTAAAAGATTCTCTGGTGTGTCTTCTAGCTTAGGATGCTGTTCCTTGATGGGCTCAAGAAGAGGATTTTCATAAAAGAACTCAAGGTACTTAAGCATCGTCTTGTGTAGCTACTGTGTCTCCTGGTTTACCACATTTTTTTTCCCCTAGGACTCTGTTGTTCCAGCTTGGTCAGTTTTCTGGCCCAATGCTCTAATTTGACTCTTCTTCTTCTCTGCTCCTCCCTACAGATATACTGTTATTAGTAATTTATCACTTTTAAATGATTCAGATAGATAGATAGATATACATATACATATATATATTTCCACTAATGTATTTTTTAAATAAACCAAAGTTTAATTCATCAGTCAATTAGTAAATTACCATTTATTAAAGGCCAATATAGGCCAGGAATTGTGCTAAACATGGAATATGCACCCATAAGTGAGGGGAAGGCACTTATTCTCCCTATTCTCCCTATTCTCCCTATTCTCAAAAAGCTCAGAGCTTAATTGAGGAGGCAACATCAAAATAAGTGCAAAGAATACACACACACACACACACACACAAATTGGTGATAGGTTCAGAGGAAAGTCACTAAGATTAAGAAGACTAGGAAATGTTTCTTGCCAAAAGTGGAATTTTAACTGAGATCTGAAGGAAGCCAGAGGAAGTACTAGGCAATGGAGGGAAATGTTTCCAAGCATGAGGGATAACTGATAAATGTAGTCAGGAGATAGGTAGCCAATGACAGTGGATTATAGAGTATAAGAAGATAATAAGGGAGAACACTGGAAAAAGTTTTTTTGTTTTGTTTTAAGTAAAAGCCAAACAGGATTTTATATTTGATACTATTAGCAACAGAAGACATTAGAGTTTATTGAGCAGAGCAGAATAAGTAAAAAAACAAATCACTCCTCTCCTTTAGAAAGATCAGTTTGACAGCAGAAAGGAAACTGGATTGGATTAAGGATCCATTAACATCAAGGGGACTAATCATTTGATTACTGTAGTCACCAAGCAATTAAGGGAAAAAAATGTGTCACCAGAACAGTGACTATATCAAATGAGAAAAGGGGGCATAGAGGAGAGATGGTTTTAACGTAAAAATAGCAAGAAATGACAGGTGGTAGAATACAGAAGTTGAGAGGATGGTGGAGGGGATATGAGAAGTTAAAAGGATAGTGTATCCTCAACAGCAATATGGAAGTTAAAAAGAGCAAAATAGTTTGAGAAAAATATAATTAAATCAATTTTGGACCTTTTGAATTTTAAATTTAATTTAAAAATTTTAATTTATGATGTCTAATAGGCAATTGGAGAAGTGAAATTTGACATGATAATTAGATGTTTTAATGTTGATTGAACTGGTTACATTTGTGCAAAACCTTTTAAAATTTTATATAATCAAAACTGTCATTTATATCTTATAAGCTTTTGTTTGATCACATATTTTTCCTTTGTCCAAAGATCTCACAGGGAAACTATTCCTTGCTCACTTAGTTTATTCACATTATAACTCTAAAACATATACACATTTTGAGCTAATATAAAATGATCTATAACTAGGTTCTGCCATACTTTTTCCATTTTTCACATTCTCACAAATGGCTTCTGGTCCCAAAGTTGGGAACCTTATGATTATCAGTTACTAGATTACTATGGTTCTTTACTACTCTGTATCCTGTAGCTAATTTTAGCCATTATCAGATGATTTTCATGATTATTACTTTATAGTCCAGTTGGAAATATGTTATGACTAGGCCACTGTCCACATTTTCTTCATTGATTTCCTATCCTTTCTATTGTTTTAAATAAGAATTAATGTTTTATTTTCTCAAAAGTTTTTCATCAAGTTAAGAAAATAAGATTTATTTTAGTTGCATTATTCATATGATCAATTATCTTGATAATTTCCTTAATATTAAACCAGTCCTACATTTCTGGTATAAATTCCACTTGGTCAAAGTATATGATCTTGTTGATATAATGTTGTAATCTCCTTACTGGTATTTTATTTAAAATTTCTACATCAATATACATTATGAAATTAGTTTTCTTTCCCTATTTTCACTCTTCTTGGTTGAAGTACCATGTTTGTGTCATAAAAAGAATTTTATATGATTGCTTCACCTATTTTCCCAAAAATTTTATATAGTATTGAGATTAATTTTTTGTAAAAGTTTGGCAGAATCATCTGACCCTGGGCTTTTTTTAAATGATTCATATTACAAGTTTTTGAGTTCTGAATTATTTTCCCTCCCTCTTTCCATCTCTTCTTAAAATGGTATGCAAGTTGATGTATATTATGTATGTGTTATTATATAACACATATTTTCCTATTAGTCACAGTGGTAAAAGAAGGAACATGAAAATGTTCCTGGAAAATGGAAAACATGAAAAAGAATAAAGTAAATGGAAAAATATGTTATGATATGATTTCAGATTCTGTCAGTCCTCTTTTTTTGTTTGTTTGCTTTCCATTTTTGGTAATCTCTTTCACATGAAGACTTAATAGTGGTATTTCTGGGTCATAGGGCATGCTCATGTTGGTTTTCATTTTCACTCCAAGTTGCTCTCCAGAATGGTTAATTCAGTTCACAACTTTATTTCCAGTTTTCTCACATCCTCTCCAACTTTTATCATTTTACTTCTTTGTTATAATAGCCAATCTGATAGGTGTGAGTTGGCAGCTCAATTGTTTTTATTTGCTTTTCTCTAATCAAATGTGATTTAGAGCACTCCTTCATATGCCCTTAAGTAGATTTGATTCTTCCTATGAAAGCTGCCTGTCTATATCCTTTAACCATTTGTCAATTGAGAAATGGCTTATATTCTTTTAATTTGACTCAGTTCTCTATATATTTGAGAAATGTTATCTTTATCAGAGATATTTACTGTAAAGATTGCTTCCCAACTTTCTCCTTTCCTTCTAATCTTCATTGCATTTGTTTGTTTATGTAAAATCTTTTTAATTTAATAAAATCAAAATTATCCAATCTATATTTTATAATCTCCCTATCTCTTTGTTTTCTTATGAACCTGCCATTCATTTAATTTCCTCAAGAATTGGTTTATTTGGAAGGTGGGCTAGCTGTATCTAACTTAAAATTATATTATGAAGCAGCAGATACCAAAACCATTTGGTATTGGCTAAGAAACTGACTAGCTGATCAGTAGAATATATTAGGTTCACAGGACAAAATTGTCAATAACTATCACAATCTAATGTTTGACAAACTCAAAGACCCCAACTTTTGGAATAAGAATTTACTATTTGACAAAAACTGCTGGGAAAGTTGGAAAATAGTATGGCAGAAACTAGGTATGGACTCACACTTAACACTGTATACCAAGATAAGATCAATATGGGTTCATGGTTTAGGCATAAATATTGAAATTATAAATAAATTAAAGAACATAGAATAGTTTACCTGTCAGACTTGGGGTGGAGGAAGGAATTTGTGACCAAAGAAGAACCAAAGATCATTACTGATCACAAAATAGAAAATTTGTATTATATCAAGTTAAAAAAACTTTTGCACAAACAAAACTAATGCAGACAAGATTAGAAGGGGAAAAAATCAACTGGAAAAAACATTTTTACAGTTAAAGGTTCTGATAAAGGCCTTATTTCCAAAATATATAGATAATTGACTCTAATGTATGAGAAATCAAGCCATTCTCCAATTGATAAATGGCTAAAGTATATGAACAGACAATTTTCAGATGATGAAATTGTAACTATTTCTACTCATATAAAAAGGTGCTTCAAATCATTGTTGATCAGAGAAATGCAAATTAAGACAACTCTGAGATACCACTATACACTTTTCAGATTGGCTAAGATGACTGGAAAAGATAATGACGAATGTTGGAGAGGATGTGGGAAAGCTAGGACACTGATACATTGTTGGTGGAGTTGTGAATGGATCCAACCATTCTGGAGAGGAATTTGGAACTATGTTCAATAAGGTATCAAACTGTGCATACTCTTTGATCCATCAGTGTTACTACTGGGCTTATAGCTCAAAGAGATATTAAAGGAAATGGGATCTGTATGTTCAAAAATGTTTGCGGCAGTGTTCTGTTAATTTAAGAATAGGTTCGGAACGCTCCTTTGAATAGCCTTTTTTAACTCAATTAAAATGAAAATAAAATTATAACTCAATTAAAGTGGACATAAAGTTTAATTATACAACACACAGAATAGATTGCCTACAATAACAACAAATACAGCAAATAATACATAAAAGACAAAGAATAAGGAAAACTATGACTAAGATAGGAGAGAGATAGTATATATCACCGATCTAGGAGCAGAGCTGGGGGCCCCGTTGCAGCTCAATCGGGAAAAGTGTTAGTCCCAGGCGGAATAGTCCCCATGGGTGAAGCCCAATGAGGAATAAACCTGGACTGATTTTATAGGAAAAAGAGCTAACCCGCTTATCTATAGAAATGCAAGTATAGGAGAAGGAAATACCAGATGGGCTTCCAAGATATGGCTTGATAAATGTAGATGTCAGGGAGGGGGCCAACCCTCCCGGACACCTATTGTGTCCCAAAGAGTGGCTAGTTCCTGGGATTGTAGAGGTGAAGCTAAAAACATGTGGCATATTCCCAGTCTCATAGGGTTAAAGAAAGGCTAAGTTCCCAAGGAGAGTCACCTTCTTGAAGTGATTTGAAATGAACTTACTAATAAGAAGGCATTTCTTATTCAGGTAGCCATTTTCGTAGTGGCTAGAAACTGGAAATTGAATGGATGTCTATCAATTGGAGGTTGAGTAAATTATGGTATATGAATATTATGGAATATTATTGTTCTGTAAAAAATGACCGGCTGGATGAATACAGAGATTCTTGGAGAGACTTACATGAACTGATGCTAAGTAAAATGAGCAGAACCAGGAGATAATTATACACTTCAACAATATTATATGAGAATAAGTTTGATGGAAGTGGCTGTCTTTGGCAATGAGAGGTTCCAATTCACTTCCAATTGATCATTGATGAAGAGAACCAGGTACACCTAGTGAAAGAACACTGGGAAACAAGTATGGACTGCTTGCATTTTTGTTTTTCTTCCCAAGTTATTTTTACCTTTCTAAATCTGATTTTTTTCGTGCAACAAGAGAACTATATAAATATGTGTATATATATATAATATATATATATATATATATATATATATATATATATATATATATAGTATTTAAGATATACTTTAACATGTTCACCATGTATAAGACTGCCTGCCATCTAGGGGAAGGAGTGGAGAGAAGGAAGGGAAAAGTTAAAACAGAAGTGTTTGCAAGGGTCAGTGTTGAAAAATTATCCATGCATATGTTCTGTCAATAAAAAGTTATAATAAAAAATAAAATAAAATAAACATCGTTAAAAAATAAAATAAAATAAGGAATTGGTTTATTTGGTACATATATATTTATTTGTTTATTTCATTGTTTATGGTACCTATTAACAAGATGTACTTTCCTTCCTCATAACATTTAGTATGTCTATTTTTCCATTTGCTTTATCTGAAATAAGGATTACTGTTCCTGCTTTTTTTTATATACTTCATTGGTGCATAATAGATTCTGTTCCAGACTATTACCTTTGCTCTGTCTGTATCTCTCTGCTTCAAGTGTGTTTCTTTTAGACAGCATATTATGGGATCTTGCTTTTTGATCTATTTTCCTACACTTTTATAGCATGAGAGTTCAATCCATTCACATTCACAGTTATGATTACTGACTATATTTCCCTCCATCACATTTTTCTTCTAGTTTGTCCTCCCTTTCCTTTTACCCTTTACCACTTTACAAGTGTTTTACTTCTGCCTACCAGCTAGTCTAGTATGTCCTCTCTAATGTTAGTTCCCTGCCTTATTATTTAATCTCTTCCCTTCCTTTTTCCTGTTAGGTAATATAGATTACTATATTCAAATGATTAGGTAAGTTATTCCCTCTGTGAGTCATAGTCACTACAGAAACATTAGAAAATATTGTCTATTGCTCACCCTCCCATTTTACCTTGACTGTAATAGGTTTTTCACTCTTCTTCATGTGAAATTTTATCCCATTATATTTTTCCCTTTCTTCTGAATCCTGTGTACTAATCTTTCTCATTCCTTACTTTTTTTATTTCATTTCCTTATATTCACCTTAAACACACACATTTATGTACATCCCTTCCAGTTGTATTATTCATAGTATAATTTTTAAGAATTATGATATCATTTTTCCATGGAATTGTAAACAGCTCAGCTCCATTGAATCCTTTATGTTTTCTTTTTCCTCTTTCCTTTTTTATATTTCTTTTGATTCTAGTATATAAATAGAATACACCATAAAATTAAAAATCTACTTGTTCTTTGTTTAAAGGGGGGAAGAAATCAAATCACCAATTTTAAAAAGGAAAAGGCTGAAGTCATCAGCAATTAAAAATAAAATAAAGTAATTATTTGAAACATTTCTCCGATTATATGCCAATATATCTGGCAATTTAAGAAAAATGCATGAATATTTACAAAAAATTGCTCAGATTATCTGAAAAAAATAAAATACTATAATAATCCCATTTTAGAAAAAGAAATTGAACAAGCCAACACTGAACGTCATTTTTAAAAAAAGTACCAGGGTCAGATGTTTCTACCAAACCTTTAAAGAATAATTAATCCCAATACTAAATAAACTTTTTTGGGAAAATAGGTGAAGCAATCATATCAAATTCCTTTTGTTCACTAACATGATGCTTCTTCAACCAAGAAGAGTGAAAACAGATAAAGAAAACAACAAACTAATTTTGTAATGGATACTGATGTAGAAATTTTAAATAAAATACCAGCAAGGGGATTAAAGCATTATATCAGTACTATGACTAAGTGGGATTAATATCAGGAATGTAGGACTAGCTTAATATTAGGAAAACTATCAAAATAATTGATCAGGTGATTAACAAAACCAAAATAAATCTTATGATTATCTTAATGGTTAATAGGGGGAAAAAACTTTTGAGAAAATACAATATTACTTCTTATTTTAAACACAAGGAAGGATAGGAAATCAATGAAAAACAATGTAAGAGTGTGGCCTGTAATAATAGTTCTCAAATTGTATAATGTACCTGAATTTTTGTATCACTTTTTTCATCTGTCTACTTCTATTTTTAAGCAGGTCTTTTATTTTTTCCAAATGATGACTCATTTGTTCATTTTTCTATTGCATTACTCTCATTTCATTTCCCAATTTTTGTTCTATCTCTTATATGATTTTAAGCTCCTTTTTGAGCTCTTCTCTGAGTTATTTCTGGGTTTGAAACAACTTCCCATTTTGGAGGGATTTTATCCATGTGATTTTTGACCTTTTTATACTCTTTTAGGTTTTTATTTGTCTCCTTATTATCATAATTACTTTTTATAGTATGATTCTTTTTTGTAGCTTTTTTCTCGTCCCTGAAACAAAAGTTAACATTTCTTAAAATATGATAGAAATTTTAAAAAATAATATTGGATATAAGATTTGGTAATTTCCTCTATTTTTCTATAATGGCTGAACTTGATAGTCTAATTTTTAAGAAATTTGTGGGTGTTTATATTTCAAGCACTTTAACATAAGGTTAAAAGTTTTTGTTATAGTCCATTTTTATCCACAAATAACAATTTAATTCTAATTTTGGTCCTTTATCTCAAAAACTCCACAGCCCAGATGAATGCTTATTACTTTCAATTTTGTATCAAACTCTATTTCACTAACTGTATTAATCAATTGATGTACTCTTCCAATCTAATGAACCTACTAAGTAATCCACTTAACCTTATGCCACTTATCTTGTCTTTTCTTGTTACCTAGCTTTTTCTTATTATATTTGATCATACTTCAGAGATTCTGATTCCCAATGCTCCTTGGTTTTTCTTAAAGCTTTTAATGTATAAAAATATTATGCTGATTTCCTTTAGTCTGGAAGTAAAATATGCATCAATATATTGGCTAGGAACTTAGTTTTTAATTTTGTCTGATTTTCTTCCATTTTTCCTTCAAACTTAGCTCCGCCCCCCCCAACCCAATATATTTATCTAGCACAAGCCATTCCAGTTCCCCTAGATTATTTTCTTATACTTTTCATTTGGTCATTTTTTTCTTCTATTCCTTCTCTCATAATCATTCCAACCAATGACATCTGTATTTTTAGATAATACTTAACCATATTTAAAGAAGAATTATTTTCTTCCTCTCTCCATCAAGAAAATTACATATAAATATGTATGTATGTACATATATACATATGTGTGTTTGTGTGTATATGTATTCAAGAAGAGAGAGATAAATATATAGGCATAGATGCAGATACAGATATATACATATGTATGTATAAACCAATTTTATTGTTATTTCATAGTTTCTAATTGCTAATTCTTTCTTCAGTGGATTTAGGCAAACAGAGGCTAGATGATTTGCCCAGGATCACACAGCTAATTTATATTGAGGCCAAATTTAAACTCAGGTCTTCCTGACTCCAACTCCAGCACTTTACCCAATGAATTGTCTTGCTGCCTCTGAAAAACCACCAGACTTTATTACTTTAAAAGTTAGCTCATATAAAGCATTGGGGAAAGGAACAATTGTCGAAAATGCACTATCTATGGGTTTTATATCCATGCAATACCCCCTCTTCCACTCTCAATAGGATGTAATCATGTAATTTACTATGAAAACTCATTTTCAAAATAACTATAAGAAAAGGCAGTTTTTTTCTATCATAATATGACAACATTTTCAAAATATTAACATGGATAAGACCCAGATCATAGCAGGTAGAGAAGGAATTGCTTTCCTTAAGAAATTGTTTGTTCATGGAAAAAAGACTATATATATATATATATATATATATATATATATAGTCATGGGAATAGTCTGAGTTACTCAGCAGCAATTCTTCCTATTATCTCAATCATATTAGATATGGCAATAGACTAGTTATAATCCCCAGGGGTATCTTCTCTTTCTCATCTTTCATGTGTTAATTCTTTAAGATAAAGGTTTGTTTTGGTTTGGTTTTGTCCATCAAGGAATACTGTGCTTTCAAACTTTACTTAAAAGCGTTTTTCATCATTTCTGAAAAGGATCCCTTCAGATCTTTGTGTTCCTGCTTTCTTAATAGAAACAAAGCTGATCCTTGCAATAGTTGCTGCATTGTATGGATGAAGCATTAGTAATCAAAGGAAGAAAAAAATAGCACAAAGAATTTTGATTTAGAAACTTTTCTTAACTCCTGTACATATTTGTCTCAAGCAACTGCTTTTTTGATAGAAAGAAATTAACACATGTAAACTCCAGTTTAGATCCCTTGTTAGCAGCCCCAGTGCATAAACTAAACAATAAGATCTTTTTCATGGTATTTTTGTTGCCTTTTTGAACTACACATAAATGCAATGTCGTATGGAATGATCCTACATCAAAAAGGCCCAAAAGAACAGAAAGTGGACCCTTGCCTCACTTTTATGCTGAAATAAAAATAGAGCTCATGTTGGGTTCTCAGAGACAAGAAAGAAATAGCAAGACTTTATTCACCTGGGTTTGTTCTAACTCCAAAAAACTAAAGGCTTTGGTTTTATAAATTCAGGGCTCCTATTTTTCTGGCTCTCCTGAGTGACCACTGTGGAGGGCTGATTGCAGTGTGGCTGTCCCAAAGCTTGTTTATGTTGGGAAAGCTCCAATTTATATTTAATTTTTTTCTCACTGCTTTCAGTACCAAGATCATGATTAATTGGAAATAGTATGCTGGGTGTATATGGTCCTCCCCAAGTATCAGAATGACTTGACAAGAATAACTAGGCCCACACATAATGCTTAACACAAAATAAAGATTTTTTCAAAAAGTGGTATCTGATGATATCTGTTGATTGAGTATAGTGCCTATAAAGTAGTAAACACTTCAAAAACTGCTTGTTTATTAGTTAATGATTTTTTTTTCTTGTTTGATTTATTTAAAATGTTTGGTCTTTCTCTTCTGATATTAGAGAATGTAATATAAGGATACTGGATTATTTATACGGGAAATGATAAATTTCATTTATTTTGGGAATGATATTTCATAATATAAATCTGAAAAACCCCAGGGACTATATAAGTGATATGAGGGAAATAACAATGACACCAGTTTTCCTGACCTTATATTCTAGGTTTCTGATAGTTTGAGAAAAACAGACTGTTTAGTTCTGTTTCCTCTTCCCTTAGATGATGTTAAAGTCTATTAATATAGAAGGGATCTCAGTCAGGCACTCCATAAATATAAAATAAACGCCAATTAATGCTAGATGATGTTCTAAGATCTTTGGATATGAATTTTTATAAAAAGAAAAAAAAAAAAGAAAGATAGCCCCTGCCCTCAAGGTGCTTACATACAATTCATGAAGACAACTAAAAAGGAAAGTTAAAGGATTTGGAGACAGAAAAGAACATTATTGGGTTTGGAGGCTTGATGAAGAAATCTAAAGGAGTGCAAATGTGTGGGAAATGAAGAGATAACTGCCCTGTGTATGCTCCTTAAGTGGATTTTTTGGCAAAATATCTATATTATATATTCCAAGCACAATGTCTCAGGAATAGAAGGAAGTGATGAAGTCATCTAGTTTAACTGGTACAATTTACAGAAGAAGAAACAGAATATTAGAGGAACAGAATAATTCACCAAATGTAACACAACTGAGGGGTACAACAGATATTAGAATGCAAACTTCCTTATTCATGTATCTGTTGTTGCTCCCTTCAGTATTACCAGTTTTAATCCTAAAGATGATTTTAATTTTAATCCTAAAAGGAAAAGTTGGATGTTTAGTAAGGTTGAAGGAAAAGGCAGAATTACATAAATTTGTTTATCAAACATTGGTTGGAAAGCAAATTTAATTCAATCTAACTCCAAAGAAGTCTTTTAATGTTTTGTTTGTTATTTTTCCCCAAGGAGACAGCAGAGTTATGTTCGTTAATCTAACACCTTCAGAAAATAGATGATATCAGTTCTAAACATCACCCCTCTAGAGTACTGAAGTCAGGGAGACATGGATTTAAATCATGCTTCTAACACTTGCTACTTGTATAACCATAAAAAGGTGCTAAAATTATCTGAACTTATGTTTTCTCATCTGTAAAATTGGAAAGAATAAATGTTTGAATGAAGGAATGAAAAGGCACTTACTATGTGTTAGACACTGTGATAAATGTTATTAATTCAAAGACAGAGAAACATTTCCCTTATCTTGAGCAGTTTACTTTGCAAAGCATTGTTTCTTTTCAAATGAGATTATATAGATTAAAACATTTTATATAATTTAAAGGATTATATCTTAAAATTTATGATCATGCTATATATTTCTGGGCAGAAGAAAGGAGCCATTTATTAATTTTCTCTCTTTAGGGAAGTCAGATCAGAAGTTCTGACTTCTGTTTCATTTTTAAAACATACTTATTAACTAGAGAGGCTGAAGACAACTCTAAATAGTGACTTCCTATTCAAACTCAGCATGAATCCTTACTAAATCAAGAATAACTATGAGAGAAGAGCCCTATGTAGCCGGGAAATGTTCACTTATTCATGTAAACCCGTTCCAGTCTCTTTTCTTTTGCACTTCCCTTAGCTGAAAAGTTCTTATATCTATGGGCATGTTCACATTGTGTGTGTGTGTGTGTGTGTGTGTGTGTGTGTGTGTGTGTGTGAGAGAGAGAGAGAGAGAGAGAGAGAGAGAGAGAGAGAAAGAGATGAAAACCTCTAACAGACTGGTGAAACAATTGAACTCTTTTACACTATAATTTTTTTAAATGTATAAAGTAAAATATTGGAGTAGAAAGTAGCAGTAATGTGACTCTGCCAATCCCCTTCAATAAGACTTTTTTTTTTTTCCTAAAGAGATCTAGAGGATGCATTAGACCAAATTCTGTGAAAATCTGAGGAATACGATTGATTTTTTTTCCCCTGAATTTAGTTTGGCACAGAGAGTCAGAGAGGACAGTGAATCAGTATTGAGAAGGTTCTGAGAAGTGTTTGGAAGATCTAGAAGAGATAGAAGATTCCAGACCAATATCTGGGTATAGCCACAGGGATGACTGCTATCTGAAAGTTTTGTCACTTACCACTTAGTTCTGGGGCAGAGATTTAGAGTCAACTGAGAAGGGAGCTACCATCACAGTGGAATTTCAGGGTAAGAAAAGGTGAGATATAGGTCATAGGCTGTGAGAAAGTTCAGAACAAACAGCAGTAGTATAACTAAAACCTTATGGAACAAAACAGTATTCACTGAAGCCTATGGGAAAAGAATCAGGGAAGGAATGAAAATCCAAAATGATTCAGTTATTCTTAAACAGCAAAAATTTACAACTGGCTAATAGGGGCTGAATTCCGGTGCTCAGACCCAGATCTGAATCAGGAACTTGCAAAAATCAAACTGGGGGGAATCAATTAGACTCTGCCCTTGATTAGACCAATTTAATAGTATTGAAAGCTTGCAGAGGTCCATCATCATCATCTGTCCCTGAGATCCTACAATAATACAAGGCTAAAACCCCAAGAAAGCAGCAACAGTTGAAATACAGACCTTCCCTCCAGATGTATCAAAAACCTAGTACTAACATCAACAAAATTAGGAAATAGAGTGGAAGAATAAGCAAAAAAAAATTTTAAAAAACTCCTACCATATTTTTTTTAGGTCAACTCAGATGTTCAAACAAAAAGACAAAAAGGAAATGATACTAAAACATCTATAAGTAAAAGCCTAAAGAAAATCCTACTTGGATAAAAATTTGCTAGAATTCCCTAAGGAGATAAATTAGGATGATTTTTTTTTTGCTTTTTTTTGTTTCTATGGGATTTTTTTGGCCTTTTTTAAAGGGCTATATTCTTTTTAGATAAATATTTAATGCTAGATTTAGATAGACATCAGTGCCAGAGGAAAAAATATGGGAAAGGAATGAGAATGATAGAAAATTGAATTGAATGGAAATTTTGCAAAAAAAAGGGTTACAAACCTTATTGGATCTATCAATTCCTTGAGAATTAGAATGTACCAAATAAAATCCAATGATGTCATGACATGAAAATATTAAAACATAATTGGAAAAATAAAAAAAGAATATGCTAAATATCTTAGAGTAAAAGTAAGTGATCTAGAACACAGTTTAAGAAGAAAAAAACAATAATCATTGAACTACTTGAATTTTATAAGAAAAATATACAAACAAAAGACTTTGGACACCTTATTTCAAGAAATCTCTTTTTTTTTTAAGACTTATAGGTCTTAAAGTCTAGGTACAAAATGCAAATAGAAAAAAAAATCAAAAGTTACCTCATGAAAAAGCTCCTGAATTGAAAACTACCATTGCCATCACCAAGGAATAATATATCCAAAATACAGAACTTTTATATCAATGGGGGGAAAATCCTTTAATCAACCAGAAAACTTTAAGTATGAAAGGGCAACAATTAGAATCACATATGACTAAGCAACCATTACTTAAAGGAATGAAAAGCATGGAATATGATTATCTATAAGTGAAAGAATATAGGCTTATTAAACATCAATAACTTGCCCAGCAAAACTGACTTTAATTATATAGAAGGAAATGGATCTTTAATGAAATAGAGAATTTGCAAGAATTCTTATTGAAAAGAATGGATATATTTAAAAATTGGAAATTCAAATATAATTATTAAGTGAAATTTAAAAAGCTAAAGATGGATAAACAATCATATGATACATAAAATGGATAAGCTACTGACATTCAAATATGGGAAGATGATACCTAAGGAAATGAATCTAGTTAGATTAGAAGTGATAGTGATTCAGTGATTCAGAAGCATGGAAAGAGAGAACAGAAATACACTGGAGGGAAACAAAAGAAAGGAAGATTAAGGAAAATGATCTCATAATCAGGATGATAAAAGTAAACATCTATACAATGTGAAGGTGGCAGGAGAGAATAGTTGTGGACACTTGAATATTATTCTCCTCATAACTAGTCAAAGAAGAAATGAACCGACACAGTTTGATACAGAGATATATTTCACTTAAAGGGAAAAGAGGGAAAGTAGATACATGGGAGAATCAGAGAATAAAGTATATATTAGGGGATATATTTGCAGATTATTCCTAAATAAAACAAACTCTAAAGATATGGGAAAATATAGCACTTTTAAAGGTGATGAAGAATAGGAATCAGAAGGAATGTCTATCAATCAGGGAATAACTGAGTAAGTTGTGGTATGTAAACATGATGAAATACTATTTTGAGGAATGGAATGATTAAGGAGATTGTTACAGAGAAACTTGGAAGGACATATATAAGACGATGTAAAGTGAAATTAACTGAACTAGAGAGTAATTTGTATAATGGCAATAATATGGTGAATATAACTAACCCCAAAATAAGTGGCATATTAATGCAAAGAGCAATCATGATTCCATAGGACTAATGATGAAATAAATTAACCAACTCCTGATAAAAAAGATATAGGGCTCAGAGTGCATGAGAGATCTATATCTATGTGTGTATATGTGTGTGTGTGTGTGTGTGTGTGTGTGTGTGTGTGTGTGTATGGGTATGTGGATAGATAGATAGATATTGACATGATATACATTAAAAATGCTTGATTATACATATTTGTATCAGTTTTTTAAATCTCATTCACAATTATGGAAAGGTTGGGGTGGAAAGAAAAGAATGACTGTCAGTGGACAGCAAGTTCAGAAATCCTTACATAAATTTCCTGTTCTAAAAGGTTCTCATAGTCATCTACTTAAATATTCTTTAGAAATATGTATTATAAGGTGGATCCAAGATGGTAGAGAAGACACACATGTCATTCTAAGCTCCTCTTCTAACCTCACTACTAATTATCAAATTCAGCCTCACAAATGGTGCTTGACTGGTAAAATCCACAAATATTGGGAGTACATAAATTATCAGCTGGAGATAATTTGGAAGATCACAAAAAAAGGAGTAGGTCAGCACAGGTAAGGAAGCATAATGCAGAGGCTAGCACACTGAAGAACTGGGATGGGGGCAATCTCCCCTGGTGGAGAACTTGCAGGGAGGACTCTATCACAGGTTGGCTGCTCTGCTTTAGTTGCAAAGCAGTAGATCAATAGTGAAGTTACACAAACACCAACGGTAGAGTGTACTCCAAAAAAGCCAGAATTTAACAGAATCTGGCTATGCCCATCCAGCACCTGAAATGACTCAGCACAGACCATATCACAGCTGTGTATGTAGCCTCATTCTGCAGCGCAGGGTTTTATCCAGGTCAGTCACACTTCTGCACACCAGGGGTCTCTGCCCAGCTCATCCACAAACCTGCACAGCAGAGGGGCTCTGACCAAGGCAGTAGAACTTAAGCAGCGCTTCCATGTTTTCCAGGGCAGAGACTCTTCCGCTGTGGGACACGTCCCAGGGCACTTCTGTAGCTCTGCTGCTCTTTGCAGCCTCTTTGCAGGAAATCTACTGTCTATATATCTATCCCTGTTCTGCAGAGGAAGCTGGTAATCTCCTTGCTCTGAAGGCAGACCCTAAGGACTTTTAGAAAAATGAATTAAAAAGCCAAGCTTATTCTAACCATCAATAGCTTCTATACAGAAAAAGAGTAAGTTTTCAACCCAGAGGAGACTAATAGCAGACAGTCTCCTGACAAAACCCTAAAAGGTGATGTAATCTGATCCCCATCACACAAGGCTCTCCTAGAAGAAATTATGAAAGATCTTAAAAGAGAGCGAGAAGAAAAATGTGGAAAGGGAAGAGAAGCTCTGCAAAAAAGTATAGAAAAGGCATATAATTCACTAAAAAACATAATTGATAAAGTGGAAAAAGAAAACAACTTCCTGAAATGTGAATTGGAAAAGGTAAAAACTCCCAGGGAAACAGAATTTGTGAATTGGAAAAGATAAAGAACACCCCAAAAAATAGGATTTGTGAATTGGAAAAAGAAAATAACTGAGTAAAAAAAAATTGTGAAATGAAAAAAAAAAAAAAAAATCCATAGAGCAAAACAACTCATTTAAAAACTCAATTGGACATATACAAAATGAAGGGAAAAAAAGCTAATGAAGAAAATAACTCCTTAAAAAGCAGAACTGAACAAATAGAAATGGATGATTTGTTGAGACATCAAAAATCAGTCAAGCAAAACCAAAAAAGAAAAAAAAAAAAGGAAAATAGAAAAATTGTTGAATATCTGCTTGGAAAAACAACAGACCTGGAAAATAGATCTAGGAGAGATAATCTGAGGATTAGTGGAATTTCTGAAAATTATGATGAAAAAAAAAAGCTTAGACACTATTTTACAAGAAATCATCAAAGAGAGCTCCCCTGATGTAATAGAATCAGAAGGTAAAATAGGCATTGAAAGAATTCATTGAATACCTTTTGAAAAAGACCCTAAAATAAAAACTCTAAGGAATATTGTGATGAAATTTCAGAACTATCAAACTAAGGAAATAATATTACAAGCAGCCAGAAAAAACAATTCAAAACTGAGGAGTCACAATAAGGATCACTCAGAATCTAGCTGCTTTCACATTAAAGGTTTGAAGGACCCGGAATCTGATATTCCAAAAGGCAAAATAATTTGGAATTCAGCCAACTAAACTACCTAGCTAAGCTGACAATTTTCTTCCAGGGAAGAATATGGAAATTTAATGAAACAGGTGAATTCCATTTGTTTCCAATGCAAAAAAGAGAGCTAAACAAAAAATTTGACCCCCAACTATAGGACTCAAGAGAACCAGAAAAAGGTAAAAAGAACTCTTGGGAACTGTATTTCTGTTATGGACATATGAAAATTTGATTTTACTGATATAATATAAAAAAGGGGAATAGAAGTAGAAAGGGGACAATATTAGAAAAAGAGAAAAGGGGAGATGAAAAGAGGAAAACTGTTGGAATCCTTACAAAATGTTAACTCATTAGAGTTGATAGAGACAATAATTATCTAATTTAACATGGTTCACTATGATTGATCTGATCCTATGAGGAGATATGGGCCAGAACTTGAAACAAGGTACTAAGTGGAATTGAAGAGACAATATTTAAATCTAGTTTAGCATTGATTTAATCATACAACAAATAATGGTTTCCCAGTGATATAATGATTGGTGTGTACTCAGAGAGAACCATCTTATATTATATTATATTATATAAAAGAAAAGAAAACCACATTTTGGGCCAAAATGTGGTGTTCTCTTCTTTTATATAATATATGGTTGTTCTCTGGGAGAACAGGTTTCTTGGGGAGGTTTTCTGGTGGCACCCATAGTTTCAGTTCCAAGTAATAATCACTCCAAATGCAGCCAGCTGATAAAATCCAAAAGTTTACTTCCTCCAAGAGCTCTTGCAGCTTGTCTTTTGCCTCTGCTTTCTTCAGCATTCAGCCAGCATAAACATGGAAGATGGAATGAATCTGACTCCGCCTCCAAGAGTGGGCTTCTGTATCTTCCAGAGTGCTTTGTGTCTGGCCCTGAGATCTTCTTGATTATATGCTGTTCACTGAATACACACAATCATTATATCACTGGGAAATCATTATTTGTTGTATGATTAAAATAATGCTAAACTAGATTTAAATATTGTCTCCTCAATTCCTCTTAGTACCTTGTTTCAAGTTCTGGCCCATAATATCTCCTTGTAAGATCAGATCAATCATACTGAACCATGCTAAATTAGATAATTATTGTCTCTATGAACTCTAATGAGTTAACACTTTGTAAGGATTCCAACAGGAAACTACCTCCCACAAAGAGGCAAAGGAAACCTATCATATCTGAGGGAATTTGGGGAGGGGGAAGAATATTGTGTGAATCTTATGCTCATCAGATTTGGCTCAAAGACAAAATAATTGACATATTTTGTTTACAGTGAAATTTCTTTCACTTCATTAAAAAGTAGGAAGAAAAGGGGAAAAGGAAAAGAGTAATAAAGGAAAGATAGAAGAAAGGGGAAGGAACTCAAAGGGGGTGGGAGGGATTTTAAAGAGGGAGAGCTGCATCAAGCATGTGGTGCCCATAAGTTTAATACTGGGGAAGGGGGAAAGGGGAGGTAAGAAAAAGAAAAGCATAATCTGGGGATAATAAGATGGCAAGAAATAAAGAATTAGTCATTTTAACTGAGAATGTGAATGGGATGAATTCTCCCATAAAGTGAAGGCAAATAGCAGACTGGATCAAAAGTCAGAACCCTACAATATCTTGTTTACAGGAAACACATTTAAAGCAGGGAGATACATACAGAGTAAAGGTAAAATTCTGCTAGAGCAGAATCTATTATGTTTCAGGTGAAGTCAAAAAAGCAGGGATAGCCATCCTTATCTCAGATCAAGCAAAAACAAAAAAATGATCTAATTAAAAGGGATAAGGAAGGGAACTATATCTTGCTAAAGGGTAGCATAGACAATGAACAGTATCAATACTAAACATATATGCACCAAGTGGTATGGCATCTAACTTCCTAAAGGAGAAGTTAAGAGAATTGTAAGAATAAAAAGACAGCAAAACTATAATAGTGGGAGATCTCAAAATTGCACTATTAGAATTAGATAAATCAAATCACAAAACAAATAAGAAAGAAGTTAAAGAGGTAAATAGAATATTAGAAAAGTTAGGTATGATAGATTTTTGGAGAAAACTGAATGGAGACAGAAAGGAGTACACTTTCTTCTCAGCAGTTCATGGAACCTATACAAAAATTGGTCATATATTAGGACATAATGAGCTCAAAATTAAATGCAGAAAGGCAGAAATAGTAAATGCATTTTTTTCAGATCACAATGCAGTAAAAACTACATTCAACAAAAAGCTAGGGGTAGATGGACCAATAAGTAATTGGAAACTAAATAATCTCATCCCAAAGAATGATTGGGTGAAACAGCAAATCATATACACAATTAATAATTTTACCCAAGACAATGACAACAAAGAGACACCATACCAAAATTTGTGGGATACAACCAAAGCAGTAATGAAGGGAAATTTTCTATCTTTAGAGTCTTACTTGAATAAAATAGAGAAAGAGAAAATCAATGAATTAGTCTTGTAACTTAAAAAGGTACAAAAATAAAAAAATTAAAAACCCCCAATCTTGTAAATAAAAGGCTATTAAATTAAAAAAAAACCCAATCAAATACTAAACTTGAAATTCTAAAATTAAAAGGAGAAATTGATAAAGTTGAAAGTAAAAAAAAAAACTATTGAATTAATAAATAAAACTAAGAGTTGGTTTTATGAAAAAAAAACAATAAAGTAGATAGACCTTTGGTAAATCTGAATAGAAAAAGTAAAGATGAAAATCAAATTGTTAGCCTTAAAAATGAAAAGGGAGAACTCTCCACCAATGAAGAAGAAATAAGAGCAATATTTAAGAGTTATCTTGTCCAACATTATATAAATAAATTTGATAACCTAAGTGAAATGGATGACTAACTTCAAAAATATAGGCTTTCCAGATTAACGGAGGAGGAAGTAAATTGTTTAAATTGTCCCATTTTAGAAAAAGAAATAGAGCAAACTATTAATCAACTCAGTAAGAAAAAATCCACAGGATCAGATGGATTCACATGTGAATTTTTCGCAAGATTTAAAGAACAATTAAGTTCAATGCTATATAAACTATTTAAACAATAGGGAATGAAGGACTCCTACCAAATTCCTTTTATGACACACACATGATACTAATACCTAAACCAGGTAGGATGAAAACAGAAAAAGAAAATTACAGCCCAATCTCCCTAATGAATATTAATGCTAAAATATTAAATAAAATATTAGCAAAAAGATCACAGAAAATCATCCCCAGGATAATATACCATGTCCAAGTAAGATTGATACCAGGAATGCAGGGCTGGTTCAATATTAGGAAAATATTAGCATAATTGACTATATCAATAATCAAATTAATAAAAAAAATATGATCATTTCAGTAGATGCAGAAAAAGCATTTGATAAGATCCAACATCCATTCATAATAAAAACACTTGAAAGTATAGGAATAAACGGATTTTTCTTTAAAATAATCAGTAACATCTATTTAAAAGCATCAGTAAGCATCATATGTAATGGGGATAAACTGGAACCATTTCAAGTAAGATTATGTGTGAAACAAGGTTGCCCACTATCCCCATTATTATTCAATGTTGTATTAGAAATGCTAGCCTTGGCAATAAGAGTTGAGAAAGAGATTAAAGGAATTAAAGTAGATAATGTGGAAATCAAATTATTATTCTTTGCAGATGATATGATGGTATACTTAGAGAACCCCAGAGATTTTACTAAAAAGCTATTAAAATAATCCACATCTTTAGCAAAATTGCAGGATACAAAATAAATCTACATAAATCATCAGCATTCTTATATTTCATTATTAACAAAATCCAGTAGTTAGACTTACAAAGAGACATTCCATGTAAAGTAACTGCCAACAGTATAAAATATTTGGTAATCTATCTGCCAATGGAAAGTCAGGAACTATATGAGCAAAACTACAAAACATTTTCCACACAAATAAAGTTAGATCTAAAAAATTGGAAAAATATGAAGTGCTCTTGCATAGGTCGAGCGAATATAATAAAGAAGAAAATACCATCTAAATTAATCTAGTTGTTTAGTGCTATACCAATCCAACTCCTCAAAAAACTATTTTAATGACCTAGAAAAAATAACAACAAAATTCATCTGGAAGAAAAAAAAAGGTCAAGACTTTCAAGGGAACTAATGAAAAAAAATGCAAATGAAGGTAGCCTAGCTATATCAGATCTAAAATTATATTATAAAGCAGTGGTTACCAAAATCATTTGGTATTGCCTAAGAAATAGATTAGTCCATCAGTTGAATTGGTTAGGTTCACAGGACAAAATATTCAATAACTTTAATAATCTAGTGTTTGATAAACTCAAAGACCCCAGCTTTTGGGATAAGAACTCACTGACAAAAAACCACTGGGAAAATTGGAAATTAATACCTCTCAGATTGGGTAGAATGACAGGCAAAGATAATGCTGAATGTTGGAGGGGATGTGGGAAAACTGGCACATTGATACATTGTTGGTGAAATTATGAATACATTCAGCCATTCTGGAGAGCAATTTCAAACTATGCTCAAAAAGTTATCAAAGTGTGCATACCTTTTGAACCAGTAGTGATACTACTGGATTTATATCCCAAAGAGTTCTTAAATAAGGGAAAGGAACCTGTATGTGCAAAAGTGTTTGTGGCAGCCCTCTTTTTAGTGGGTACAAACTGGAAATTTACTGAATGTCCATCAATTGGAGAATGGCTGAATAAATTGTGGTATATGAATGTTACGGAATAGTATTGTTCTGTAAGAAATTACCAGCAGGATGATTTCAGAAAGGCCTGGAGAGACTTACATGAACTGACGCTAAGTGAAATGAGCAGGATCATTATATACTTCAACAACAATACTATATGATGATCAATTCTGATGGACATGGCTCTCTTCAACAATGAGATGAACCAAATCAGTTCCATTTGTTCAATAATGAATAGAACCAGCTACAACCAGTGAAAGAACTCTGGGAAATAAGTGTGAATGACTACATAGCATTTCTAATCTCTCTGTTTTTGTCTGCTTGAATTTTTCATTTCCTTCACAGGTTAACTGTACATTATTTCAAAGCTTGATTCTTCTTGTGCAGCAAAATAACTGTATGGACATGTATATATATATATATATATATATATATATAGTATTTAAAATATACTTTAACATATTTAACATGTATCAGAGTACCTGCCATCTCGGGGAGGGGGTTGGGGGAAGGAAGGGAAAAATTGGAACAAAAGGTTTTGCAAGGGTCAATGCTGAAAAATTACCCATGCATAAATAAAAAGCTTTAATAATAAAAAAATTTATTATTAAGCCACTGTTATATGTCAGGGAATACTATCAACTCTCTTTCCCGATAATAAGAAAATAAAGTTCCAATAACACAAAAATTTAAGAGGTAAAAAATATTAAGAAAAACAATAATCCCTTTTCCCCTTCCTAATAGGTAAAGAAGGTAAAGAGTAAAAGGGCTTTGGAAACAAATGAAAATGTTTTAGTGCAAACTTGGAACTTGAAAGAATATGTTGCCTTGTATCTACCAAATAAATAAAAATCTAAAGATTTGGCTGTTGTCTTTCATTTTCAAAGAAGACTAAAATGATAATAATATGTCAAGATCAAAATAGAATGTAGTAGGCTGGCTGATCAGACCAATATGAGTTTGGAAGGGTCTACTGATGAGCCTGAGATAGCAATACCTAGTTCAAATAAACATGTGACAAATCCATAATGTCCATTCTCTTTGCCAAAAGGAAGATTTGTCTATGAGAAGAATTCACAGACAAAAAACAGGGATTATAGTCCCCAAAAGTGTCAAATATGAAATAGAATTGGGAGAGCATTTAGTTAGAAAGGAACAGAATTTGGAAGAATCCATTAAAAGAAAATGCCAGGAGAACTAAGCATTGACTGGCAAGTTAGATTCATAGAGGAGTTTAGCAGACTAATGAGAGTTAGGCAGAGAAAGGAGAAAGGCACCATTAAAGAGAAAACACTGTGAAAAGGGGAGTATCTCATAGTGGGTTTAATATTAAAAGGAGCTTAGCAAAGATTTTTATCACAGAACCTTCATAGGTAAAATGTAGCTGTGGGGTTTCCTAGGGGCAAAGGTTTGAAATCAAGAGGGAGAGTCAAGGAATGCACTTGACAGACCAAGTCCCAAACCTTTCTAAGATATGCCAGTCAAAGTAAATTGAAAGTTTGTTTTGAGATCAATTTTGCAGGAAACTTCTATAAGTGATCTAAGCTGGAGAAGATAAGACCAGAGCCATAGGACTGTGTCAGATATATCTAAAGGAAGGGAGATAAGTACTTTTCCCTTTGTGTCTTTTATCTATAAGGTCTATTTTTCAAAGAGGATTGCCCTCTTTGATTTGTGTCAAGCCATTTTGTAATTCATTTTTTCCATTTTTTCCTTTCACATTGTTTCCCTTCATAAATCCTGAGAAACCCTTGATAAAGTATTTGTCTTTGATCTAAAAGAAATGGCCAAATGACAATTCTTTTTAATAGTCTGTTAGCCTTGTTAATAAAATGATTAATTACCTCCCCCCAAAAAAATAGTCATACCAGTCTAGAAAGTCTGGTAAAACTAACTTCCTTTTTGTATGCAATTATGGTTTATAAGAGTTTACAACCCTTTTAACTTATAATAATAAGACAGTCTGAAATAGTCAATTCTGCCAAGGTTGTCTCAGAGGTTGTTGTGAATGTCTTTAAAGATGGTAACTAGATTGGAGACAGGATGAATAAATTAACAATAGACTGACTGCACATTATTCTATATGAAGAGAATTTGGAGGTTGACATCAGTACAAGTACAAATAATTCATATGAATAATTGGAGTGAACATGTCTGCAATTAAAATTCTCTGCTCTTAGAGCATAATATCACATTGGGCACTCCTTTGTCAGTATCTCTCATGTTCCTCAATCAGTTCCAAAGCTCTTCAGAGACTTTGCATGTGTCTTTGTATTACTTTTTATCACCACCATGTAAGTGCCTGCCTTGTGTGAGTTCTTTGTAAAATTATCTTTTAAGCAAATGTACATATGGCATTCAAACAACATGCCTAACCCATCAGAGTTGAACACTCTGAAGGAGAGTTTCAAAGCTTGACTTTTTAGTTTCAGAATTGAACTCAATGTTCAGATCTTATCTTGCCAGGTGATCTGTGTGGCACTAATACACCATCCAAGTTTTACAAGCAAATAAGAATGACATCAGCACAATTTTGCAGATTGTTGCACTACAGTTTTCCTAAATTGTTTTGCCTCAGTTTCTCTGAATTGTTCTGCCTCGATTCCTTGAATTATTCTGCCTTAATCCCCCTGGTTACAACCTCCCTTTTCAGCTCATTAGGACTGAGATAATTAGGGCTGTGGAGATCTAACATTCCAAAAGATAAGACTTTAGATGTCCTATCTCAGATATCTAATTGGCATCCTCCATATCTCTAAGTTTCAGAGTTCTTGATTCTAGTTGGACACCCCCTAAGTCCTCCCAATTTGTAAGAATTTATGGTCCTACACCCCAACTGGCAGAACCGGATTGATGGTCTGATTCAGCCCTGAGACCAAAAATAGATCCTTTTGGTCCCAGAAAATCTCTCTCTCAGAAATCCAAATAAAATATTTAAAACTCTCTAATCTCTATCTTGCCTCAGTTTCTCCAGTATTACAAGACCTTCAGTTTGTTTGTGTATCTAATACATGTTGTCTGCCACATTTTCCTTCAGAGTTTACCAAACATTGAACTTTGTGACCTTGGGTCAGTTATTTAGATTTTTGGGCTCTCAATTATTCACTCATAAAATGAGGAGGTTGGATTAAACAACCTCTGAAGTCCCTTTCAGCTCTGTATGATCCTACTAGTAATATCTTAATTCTAGAATCTACAGGACTTGGTGACTGAGTGACTGAATTTAAAACAGCAAGTAATGAGTGATGAGGCAAGGATGATTTTGAGATCACAAACCTGAGTGACTAAAAGGATTGTTAAACTCTCAAAGTGATGAGGTCCTCAATATTGGATGTGATTAGCAGACAGAAAATGGAGAATTGATAAAAATTAATCCCTGAGACAGGCAGGGAAAAAAACATTGATAAAGATCATTTTAGCTCTCTTGTCCTACCCTCTGGGGAGGTCATCCAGTTAGAAATCCAAGTTATGTCAAATTTTGAGGTCCACCCTTTGTTGGGATCTGGGAAGCCTCACCTTGCTATGCCCTATAAGAAATCCCAGTCATATCCCTGAAGTTAAATTATCTCTATAAAATCTACTTATGGAACATGATGTCCTTTGGGTCAGTCTGCCCCAGCACTTTGCTTCAGAGTGTTTTACCCCTTACTCCGTCCCCATACCTCATGGTATCTCCTAACTTCACCATGCCTTGCAGTGTCTCTCCAAACCCTACTATGCCTTGTGATGTTTCTTCTTATATCTAACTCTTTTGGGTTGCTAAGCTCCTTTCAGGATTTAGCCTGCCAGTTAAGTGCATTCCCCGACCCCACATAATGTTTCCTTTCTCCTGCTAAATGGCATGATCCACTAAGGAACTTGCTCCTTCAATAATTAATTATTAAAACCCCTTTCTATGCTCTCCCAACTCTATTTCATATTTACTATTCCTGATGAATATTGTATTACTTCATTGTGTCTATAATCTATTTCCCTAAAGAAATCTATCTTTTGACAAAGAGAGTGACCTTTGTGAATTCTTCTCATGACTGAAACTCAATTTTTTGGTTCCTACCATCATATGGTATACACATCAATCACATCAAAAGGAGTAAAAATCTTGGGGAAATGAATGAGATTAATGAATTTTTGAAGAAGGATATACATAACATGAAGTAACACATAATCATTTTCTTGAAATATAGTTTACTATAGTGTATTGATTTAAGTAAAGTTTGTTTATATCCTTTTTATAACTAATTGCCTTTCAGATTGGAATTACTAAAGAATTATTATATAAATCATGTTTAAGATTTCACCTTCACTTTTGATGTTTATAAAGCTCTTTGCAACTCTAAAATGATGTATAGTAAAATATTATTAAAGTATCAATCACTGCAGTTCTTTTTGACTCAGCTCATTTCCTTTGTGCATTATCCTCATATCAGAAACAGTTTTTCCTTTCTCTTGAGCCTTTTTTTGCCTCAGTGAAATGTTTTAGATGCAAATGTGTTTCACGTGTTTTGTTTGATATTTTGTTGGTTTGACCAACAGAAATGATATTAACTACAAATTAGATTTTGACTTTCTTATGAAATCAAACAGAAGGTCGATCATATGGAAGACAATTTGTCTTGTAAGTGTCCATCCTTTGGGGAATAGTAGCAGTAAAAGCATAATAAAGGGAGAGCTGAATTAACTAAACATATCCAAAATGTTTATCATTCCAAAATATTTTGACTCCAAGGAACCAGAAGAGCACTGCCACATCCTTATTAAAAGTTACTACTAAAAGGAAAAGAATTAAATTCAAACATTAAATTTCTTTTGGGGAAGGGGCATAGGGAAAGGAGAGACATTAAATTTCTTTATTTTTCCTCATTAGGGAAAGAAACAATACTTCTTTTTCTGTTGGGCCATATATTTGTCTAACAAAGACTGAACAAATATTGTGACTGTAGATTTAAGTGGTCAAGAGAACAATAATAAAAAATAATAAACAATATATGATTCAATTTTTTCATGTTCTTTTGTTAAAAAAAAGTAGAAATTAAGTACAATCTATATATTAGATCCAAGTCTTAGTTGAGAGAATATTTTAACTTATATTTTCTCTCTTTTGATACTATAAAGTTTATACTTGGAGCCGGTGAGTTACTATAATAAAGTATTTGCACTCCAATTTTTTGTTTTTCTTTCCTTTCTCTTTTTCTTCTACATTCTTTTTGCTTTTTGTCCTTCTAAGAAAACCATGACATCAGGGAGGTGCCATGACAGCAAATCAACTGAATTTAACTGCCGGGAGGGCTGTGCAAGATCACCTACCTAATTTTCTCCTCCAGACTCATCTGGCTCCAGTGGCCAGATATACATACAGATGACTGGGAATGGCCCTGAATGCAGTGGAAGACCTTGGCCTTTTTGCACTAACGTTTTCAACAAGTCTGATTTTGAATAAGGTCATACCCATTCAGTGATTAGGTATCAAGTGAAGCAAAGAATCTCCTCTAGAGCTCCTGTAGAGCTAGACCAGCTTCATTTAGTCTTTGTTTGGGTCCTGATTGACTCAGATTGAATGTAAATAGCAATTGTTTCTGCTTTGGGCAGAAATCCTGCAGGTTTTCCCCTCTACTGCAGCCGAATTTCTGAATGCTTCTTTTCCTTCTTTTACTAGTTAGTATTAACATAACACTTTAAGGTTTGCAAACACTTGACTTATCACTACTTTGAGCTTCACAACCACCTAGTGAGAGAATTGAATTATGTTTTACATTTTGTAAGTGAGGCAGCTGAGACTTAGAAGTGGGTTGCTCAAGTTTAAGGAAGATTTGGAACTCAAATCTTCTTGATTCCAAGACTAGCCCTCCAATCTAACAGCCTTTCTGGGATCTCAGGAAGTAACTGTGAGACACCATGAAACAATCTTTTTCTATGTTTTGACACTCTACAAATTATTATGGTGACATATGGTGTTATAGAATCCGCACATAACAAAACATATTTTGATATTTCACTTGTGAAAAATTATTGGTACCTTTATTTATTGTGAAGAAAGCTATCATTAATATTTTTGAATTGTTTCCAACATTATCATTTTTCCTCTCCAGGAATTCCTTTGTGTCTTGTAAATACTTCACTTTCACTTCCTTAACCTCATTAGATTGTAAGGTCTTTGAGCATAGGGATTCTATTTTGCTTCAGGCTTATCTCAAGGCCCAGTACATAATAGTACTTACTAAATTTGTATTGATTGTTAAAATTTAAATTCAGTTTTTTGCTCACATAAATTAACAGATTATTCACTATTCAGAATGAAGTATTTCTCATAGAATCACCAGTGAGAAATCATCTTCCAAAATTCTATATACCTTCTTCCAAACTTTTAATCAATAAGTTGTGAGATCTTCTGTTGCTCCTAGATAATATTATCAGGTACATCTTTTACAAGTTCTCAGAAATTCCAGCTAGTCAGCTATTTATCTCTGTCATTAGTCATAGATATGCAAAGTATCCAGGAGGTGGCATCTGATGATTGTGCCCCATCCTGGTTATTTCCAGAGATGTATATTTCTCTCAGTTGGTATCACCATTGGTAGCTTTCATGTGGGATCAAATCTCAGCTTAAAAAAAAATTTAAATTAAAAGTATAATACAATGGAGATGACATTGTTGTAAAAATCTCTCTGTGGTCAATTCATTTAATAACTGAAGGAGCAAAGGGAATCCACACAAGACTGAGCTCTATATATGTATATATATGTATGTATCTATCTATCTTGCCAATGATTCCACATAGATTTTATTCCAACCTCATCTCATAAAAATAAGTGTAATTATAGTAATTGTTAATTTTATATAGCATTCTAAAGTTTGAAAAAAAAATTTAAAAAATCATTTTATGCTGTCTTCAAAGCAACTTTTAAAGTAGGTACTTTTAATATCCCGATTTTATACATGAGGAAACTGAGAAAGACTAAGTTTAAGTTATGTGGCTAGGTTGATACTGTTGAGTTTCAAAGAGGACCCCCAAAAAGACATGGTTTCAGACTGGTGTCATGAGGTGTCTCAAAATAATTTTCAGGTTTGAACCTATTTCCAAATCAAGGGACAAAATTTATTATAATTGAATTGCCAAATTGAAGAGAACAAAGTTCCAAAAGAATTTAACAAAGAACAGGAGCAAGAAGATAAATTTATAGGAAAAAACTAAGTAGATCAGGTGCTTCATGTCACTGATATTCTAATTTTATGGCTTAGAGGCAGATTTAAGGAGTGATCTCAGAAGTGGAATTGAAGAGTTGTTTGGTATGCACCTCATCTCATTATAGTCTCAGAAATTTGTTACTACCAACCAATAAATTGTGATCTAACAGCCAACACTGTTTGTAGAACTATAGTAGTAGTTTCTCAAGTGGCCTTAAGATTACTGCTACATCTGCCCTAGAAGATGCACCCCATCTATAAAGCTAGTATCTCTAATAGTATTTGAATTCAGGACTTCCTTACATCAAATCCAAGGCTTTATTCTTTTCTCTTAACTTTGTCTTTGTCTCATTCTCTCTTTTCTTATACTATGATAGATGAGTTTGTTTTTTTTAACATCTCTCTGACATCAGTTGAAATGTATTGCTTTTGAAACCAGATACACACAAGATTACACACATATGAAAACATAAATATATTTATATTTTGGGTACATATACATGTGTGCACAAATATATACATATATACATAGACATATCTGTATTAATTCATATTCAAATAGATACCCAAATTAAATGTTCAGTAAATCAAGGGTATTCCAAAATATTAATAAATATTTATATTTCAATAACCTTAAATTGCATTAAGACTTTGAGGACATTAAGTAAATGCACATGCATATGTGGACATATATGTATGTATCATAGGCAAAAATATGCCTCATACATACAAATGCACTATACACGCATACATAACTATGCACAATACACATACAAAATTAAATCATTTGTCTCCCTTCCTCCTTCTCCAATTTGCTTTTGCTTTACAATGCAAGTTCAGACATGAACTACTGGAAAAGGACATGTTAAGCAACATTAACGCCACCAACAATCTTCCTTTTTAAAAGGCATATCTCCTAACTTTAGTTTAAAAAATAGAAGCATATCTATTTGAAGTTTTAAAAAAAAAGTAAATTTGTTAATGAATACAAGAACACAAAGTTGTCTTTTTCTTGCAAGATACTTAATAATACAGAGAATCTAGTTATCCTGGAAAAGATGTCTGACAAAAGAACTATCTATGAAGGGAGAAAAAAAAAAAGTAATAAAAATAGATCTTTTAGTTAACTGTCTACTGAAATGTATAAAAGCCAGTTAAGGCAGAATTCAGCCAGCAAGCCATTTCCCTTCAGCAACTCAACTACAAATAGCTCTAATATTCATCATTACAATGCAATTGTGGCTTCACAGCTCATATATCAGACATCTTTTGGGTTGGAGAGAATATTTCTCAGGCAGCAGGTTATTAGGTGTTCCGTTTTCTTCTCTAGAGCACAATTGTGCCAGTATCAGCTGAACCTCTTTGTATGGATTTGAGTTCTGATCATTGAAAAATCAAAAGGAGATTGTGACATTTGTTCTCATTGATTGTTAGAAATGTGAATGCTTTTAAACATGTTTCAATTAGGAGGGGAGAGACAAAGTATTTCACAAACAAATTCCCTTGGGAATTTTTTTAGAGAATCGTTTTTTTATCTAACAGCCCATAATAAGTTTCAGCATTTAATAACTAATAGTTCACATTTTACCATGGAATCAGGATTTAGATTCCTAAAATGGCTTTTCGTGTTCTGGTGAATTTGTCTGCTTTCCGTTAAAGAACTGCCAGACTTAGCATGGTAACAATAATACCTATAAATTAATTGATGTTAAAGATAACATTGAAACAAACAGTACAAAGTACAAAGGCAAAATTAAGAGGCAATTGGTAATGACCTTTTTTCCATTAATCACTATTAATTATTGTTGAAAGGACTAGAAACTTTTCCAAAATTTTTTGTTGGTTTTTGTTTTTTTAAGGAGAATCTGTCAATCAGTTCACTAGCATTTATAATTCACTTATCATATGCTAACATATTCTGTGCTAAACTGCTAGTGATACCAAAAACTTTTTTTAAGAAACAGTCCCTTCTTTAAAAAAAACTGAGTTTAATGTAAAGTCACAATAAGTAGCCAAAGACATTTTTTAAAACATGGCCACAGAGGTGTTGTCAGTGAACTTCTAAATATTGTACTTGGAGATTTTTGTGTCATTAGGAGTATAGATTATTTTTAAAAAATTTCACTTGCTAATATTTTTAATATGATCTAAACTAACTTCCATTGAAATCTTGTTTTAATTATGATATGTGGGTGATACAAGGATCTCAGGGCCTATGCCAGTAGAACACACATCCTCTGACAATTCTAATCAAGTCAAACCATTTTTAAATATGCTCCTGTACTACATAGAGTGACTCATAGATTCTTAAGACTGTTAGATCTGGAAGGATCCATAGAGTCCATTTGATGCAACTCTTTTATTTTATACATTTAAAAACCAGCTTAAATAAATTGAGACAGACTTCAGCAGCAGAAAAAAATTGTTTAGATGATGACTTGTTTTATATTGTCTTAAGAAGACGCAAAAACTATCTTATAAATTAAGTTCTCCATCAATGGAGAAAATATTTAAACTGATAAAACTATAAATCTTTGAAGTAGGATTTAAATATATATTAAGGAGACAATGTGTATAATATGCAGTGTGATTGCAGATGTGATATCAGGGGAAAGAGAACAAGGAAATTGCTATGCTCTCAGGAACGCCTGAGTGTGACTTTCCATTGACATAAAATGGTTGTGTGACCCTTAACCCTTCAGAGTCTTGAGTTGTGGGGAGCCGGCACTAATCTATGGCCACATAAGGCCACATTCCTAACTTTGAATAGGAATCTCCTAATCACATCATACCAAAGACTTTCTGAATAGGAATCTCCTAATCATATCCTACATGACCAAGCACTGCCCTAATTTTGAATAGGCAGATATCTAGGCATCCCCTAATCACATCATAGAGCTTCCTAGGACTGGAGCCACCTGAGCAGCTCATCCTTGGGAGGGATATCAATCCTTTGTCTAGGACCCCCACCCTGTACTGTGTTTGCACAACCCTGCTTCCTTTCCTATTGCTATATATATCTGCACTATTGCACCCATTAAAATGAGGCTTGATCAGATGGATTTGTCTTGCCTCCATTTTGCTTGTCCCCTCTCTTTTGCCCTTATCTCTTTTCTTCCAGGGTCCACACATTCTGCCTCGCGGGCCAAGGCATTGAGTAACTCTCAAAGCTAGAAATTACTGATTAGCTCTAGTAGAGGAAATTTTCATGCAAGATGCTCACCTAATCAATTAAATTATAGTTTAAAAAAAAACAACAAATAACAGTAATAATAAAAAGAAAAAGACCACCAACCAAAAGCAATGAGTGTACCTGAGATTTTGAGTTTCAGTCTCTTCCACCTATTATATAAGATATGATAGATCAATCATCTCTCACAAAACACATTTCTCAGTCTGCAGAATGAGGATTATAATCCCTACCTCGGTCACATCATAATTCATTATGATATTCAAATGAAACCATGCACATGAAAAATATTTTTAAAAAGAAACCCTGTGCAATAGTCACTACTTTTTATTTGTAATAGACTTCTAATTTCATTTGTACAGGAAAATCTTATTGAGGCAACTCCCTCTACCAATGCAAAGGGCCATTTGTCTCACAATTTATAGTTGATGATATTTTGCTGGAGTCTCAGAGTTGATGTCATTTGTCTAGTATCATAAAGACATCATATGACAGTAATAGTAGGACTACTAAGTCCACTCGACTCAATGGCCTGTTCTCTCTTTACTTTTTCACCATTGATGACAACTTTAAGATAACTATATTATCATCAAGCAAGAAGTTTTCTTTAAGATTATTATTTATAGTGAGACATTTTAAAAGTTGAAAACTTTTAATTGTACATTATTTCAAAGTCTGATTCTTTTTGTATAGCAAAATAACTGTTTGGACATGTTACATATATTATATTTAACTTATACTTCAACATATTTAACATGTGTTGGTTAACCTGCTATCTGGGGTAAGGGGTGGGGGGAAGGAGGGGAAAAGTTGCAACAAAAGGTCTTGCAATTGTCAGCGCTAAAAAATCACCCATACATATATCTTGTAAATAAAAAGCTATAATAAAAAAAAAGTTGAAAGCTTTATTTCCCCAAGTCCAAAGACAATCAGTTAAGACATATTGGTAAAAAGGCAAAGCAAAAAGCAAAATTACAGATGACAATCTACAAGAGAAACTCTGTTGAAATCATAGGTTAGGTAATAATTGTATAAAAGAATACAGAGAATGGGAGAAGTCAGTTTACAGAGGAGTCAAGATATATTTTCAGTACTAATATTGATTCTCTCTCTCTCTCTCTCTCTCTCTCTTTCTCTCTCTCTTTTTCTCTCTCTTTCTCTCTCTGTATGTATATAGATAGATAGATAAAAAAGCACACACTTGTCTTGTATGCAATCCAATCTCACTTTTCTTTTTCTTCTGATGGTATTAAAAATCCAGAAAACAACCCCAAATTAGATACTTCTTGAACAAAGTTAGTAATTATTTAAAATATTCATGGCATTGTACTAAGGTACAAGACCAATTGGATTATCTGATGAAAGCCCAAATCCCAAACATTTTTTATGATTTTGTTATTGTTGAGGAGAGATTATTTAACACTAGTATAACAAAATGACAAGTCTGTCAGAAACATTTATGATATATTTGCTACAAAGAAGACTGTGGCAGCTGGACTCAGGTGGCCAGTATTTGCTGTCACTTACATTGCTGCAAGTTAAGTTATTCCTTTGAGCTATAGTTTTTGTAATATAGTCTTTAGTTCTTTCTCCATACTCACCTATAAAGTATGTTTAGACAAGGTATTTCAGATAGTTTGTTTATAAGACCCTGGACCGTGGATCCATTTGGTCCCAATAAACCTCTCCCTTTTAAATAAATCATTAAATACTCTCTAATTTCTATCTTGCCTCAGTTTCTTCGGCATTACAAAATAAGATTTCTTAATTCCTATATTTTGGGATTCAGGGACCAAAATATCACCAAATTATGCAAGGAGAATATTTCAAAGTATTAAAAACTTGATCACAATGTCTCTTCAAGAATTAAGCTCCCTATTCATTGATTCTAGAAGCCAGAATACTTAGCTTAATTATATTCATGGTACCAAAGTAGATTGTTTGTCTTCTTTTGGGGAACTTTTCAAGACAATCAAATTTAAGTATCTATTGTTAACAATGCACATGCCAGGAAATGGAAGAGAGATGCAGATAAATAAGACAGAGCCCCACCCTCAAGGAACTTCATTCACAATTCTTATTGACTCCTCAGATGAAAATTTCATTTCTTTCATGTGCTATCTCTTTGGAGTAGAAAATAAAATCTTTGAGGGAAGAGACTACAAAAATTTGTGTTTATATTACTTAGCACAGTGTCTTTCACTTGCTGAGTACTCAGTGCTTATTAATTTATTTGAAAATTTAGAAAAAATGAACAGAAACATACACAATAAGATGAGCATATGATGAGCACATAATACAAGTACAAAATATTATGAATTGAAAAAGTGATCCCCAGTTCTCTTTAATCTTATGACACACATATAAGTGCATGCATACATAAACACACTTATTTTATCATTTATACAAAGTTGTTTGTATGTGATCCTCTTTATTAGACAACTAAATCTTTGAGAGTAGGAAATAACTTTTGTTTGTTAGTTTTTAGTTTAGTTGTGTGCTTTTGATTTAATACAATGTTAAAATTTTCCTTCAAAGAGAAGCAGAAGTTGCAGAAACCAAGTGGGAGATTGCTATAGTAGTACAGACAAGACTTAATGAACTTGGTTGAATTAAGGGAGGTGTCAGTGATTGGAAAGGTAGAAGTTCTGAAAATTTGATATTTGTATGTGAAGAATTTTAGAATAGGTAGAAAAGAATTAAATATTATTGTAATTTCAAGTTTATTTGGGAGAATACATACAATTGAGAAAGTTCCGAGGAGAAACAGTCTTGGAGAAAAGTGCTGATTTTCTTTGTGGTCATTGTTTGATCTGTTGGCAAAACATGTACACTGAGATATTCAGTGAACCATTAAAGATGTAGGTAGGGAACTCTTCAAAAAGAAGGATTGGGGATTTAACCTAGAATTATTGTGCCACGTTTCCCTTTTATTGTCCTGACTCAGTTTCCCTAAATTGTTCTGTGTCAGTTTCCCTAATTGTTCTACCTCAATTTCCCTGAATTGTTCTAGCTGCTGGTAACACCCTCCCTCCTTATCATCATGATCCAGATAAGGAGAAAGACCTTCTATCTTAGACATCATGACCCCAGACTTTCCCTACTTATCAGAATGTCCGGTGCCTCCCCCCATCCTGTCATTGTTATCCCAACTTATCAGAATGTCCAATGCCTCCCCCCCACCCTGTCAGAACCGGATTGATAGTTCATTTCAGCTCTCAGTGCTCTGACTCTGCCCCTGCCTCAGTCTACCCCCTGGTGCCTTGTACCCACATGGATATATACTTCATGGTAAGCACACATTAGCTTCTGAATGCTTTGGACATCAGCCCTGGGGCATCATGCCCACAGCACTGTCTCTCCCTATCAAATAAAATATTAAAAACTCTCTAATATCTATCTTGCCTCAGTTTCTCCAGCATTGCAAAATGGATAATGGAAGTCATAATTATGAAAATAATTTCACTAGCAAAGATTAGAAAAAGAATGGAAGAGAATCATAGACAAGAGATATAAATATTTCAATTTATTGAACAAGTTTTAAAATGATTATATGCAGTAGTTGTTCCATTTAACGCCTATTCTATAAGAAAGTTTTCATTCATACTAAATTTGTAACTGTTCTCCTTCCAACTTCTAATCATAAAAAGCAGGCATGTTGCTGAAGGAATTACACTTCTGGTCACCCTCTCAAATTTTATCCTCTATCACATGTCCCTCAACATATACCTAGAGAAAGAGTTGGTGTACTTCTTGCCTTTTATTTTCATACTATATATCTATTCTAGTTACTCTACAAATTTTTCTTCATTGAAATTCACTCCAATGAGATTTTTCTTTCTACATACTCATTCTTATATTCTATTAAACTGCAAACAATACTTCTTCTTTTCTTAAAGAACACAGCATCTGTATCAGACCTTATCTCTATATGCAATGTTCCAAATTCACAATGCCCTACAGTGTCCTATCTCTAAAAAGAATGAGGAAAGAGGTTCATTTTCTTCTGTCTCATATCCTTAATTAGGCAATCGCTTTACCTATCTATTATAGACTTGTATTATAGGCTTGTAAAATGAGGGGATAGGATTAGAAGGTGTCAGAGGTACTGATATCTCTAATCTAATATCCTGCAGTATTTTACTTATGTTCTTAGTACATGTCCAAATTGTTAGAATCAGTTCGCAGCTTTGCCAAGAATAAATTACTTTATTTCCTAAGATATGCCCATATATCCAAGATCTTTCCAACATATATTATTTTCTTCTCACCCATGCCATTTTATTGTGTGAGAAGAAATCTATCTTATTCTGATTTTCATTCTCTTAATATTTATGGTTATAATAAATCTAACAAAGAACTACAAACTTTAATCACAGTTCTTTGTTAGAGAAGCTTTTGTAATATTATTTCAGTTGACAACATTTATTTGGGGAATTTTTGTACATCTTTTTGTGTCCATAACAGAATTATTTACTGGAAAAAATTTCTCTAATATAGTTTCCTTTCTCATAACTATTTTCTATTTTTAATATTTCTATATTGATATGTTTTGGTTTTATACAATTTCCAACTCCTGTACCCATCTTTTATAACTAGAGAAGAGGAGAGAATAAAATATGTTAAAGAAAAATTAACTAAAATAGTATTTTATTTCTCCTTGATAGTCTCCAGCTTATTAAAAAAAAAAAATAACAACACAGTTTGGAGCGAAGGAGGTGAAACAAAGGCAGGGATTTGCCCAAGCTCTCCCCCAAAGTCCTTTAAATATCTTTGAATTATGACTCCAAACAGAATTTAAAGCATCAGAAGCCACAAAAGAGGTAGAGAAACAATTGTCCAGCTGAAGACAACTGAGAATGTCAGCAAGAAAGATCGCAGGAGGATGGGAGAGCATTTAATTCTCAGGACAGTCAATGCCAGCATACTGCCAGCCCCAGCAAACCAGGAGCAAGCCTTTGAAACTCTGAATCAGTGGCAGCAGTTGCAGTTTACAGCCCACAGACACCAGAGATAACTTAGAAGGTTGAAATGAAAAGTTTGCCTCACTAAAATGAGAAGAACAAGGAAAATAGCAAACCAGAAGGCAGCTTTGGAAGGCAGTGAATCTGTAGCAGATACAGCAACAGCAACAGCAGCAGCAACACAGACAGTGGCTTCTAAAGGGCTCAGCTCACAGATGGCAAGAATGTTGAATAGCTGATTAGAAGGAGGGCTATTTAGAATCAATGAGGTAGGACTCTATTGCTTTGCTCAGACTAAGATCTGGGGTACAGTCCCAACCAACTACCATTTACTGGGCAAGAAGAAACACTAATATAAAAGAACTTACAGCTAGAATAAATGAGAATTTTCTTCACAGTTCCAGGGCAGAAAAGAGTGGTGTGATCACTCACAGAGTAGAGCATGGACCAGGAGAATAGTTAACACACTACTCCTTGGATCATATCAACTTGGGTTCCAGAAGCAGAGCCAAAATGGCAGAGTGAAGCCAGAAAGCAGCTTGAGCTTTCCAAGTTTCCCTCAAAAAACACATAAAACTGAGCTCTGAACAGAGTGATGACACGAAACTGCTCTCTAGCTCAACAGATTGGAAAAACTTCAACAAAAGTCAGTCTCACTAGGGTGAAAGGAATGTTCAGTACAGCTCATATGGTCTCCAGGAAAGTCAGTAGAAGGATCTTAATCAAATCAGAATAGCAACTGAGAGCCTGGCTCAGTAGTATAATAGAATAGTGGAATAGCCAGGCCCAGCACAGAAGCCAAATTGCCAGCCCAGGAAACCAGGTTATCCTGGATATGTAGGAGGACTATTCCAAAGTCCCCAAAAGGGCCTCTGTGCTCAAAATCAAGGTGCAGAGTAGAACGAGAAGGTTGGGACAGGGCCTCCTGTGCTGCAGGAGTGGAGTTCAATCTCAAAAATCCCAAAATAGGGCACAAAAAGAAAGGAAATGAGCAAAAAACAGAACCTTACTCATAGGAAACTATTATAGTGATAGGGAAGACCAAAGCATCAACTCAGAGAAAGACAAAATGCCCACATGGGAAATCTTAAAGGCAACATGAATTCATCATGAATCATCAAAACCTAAAGGGGCTGCTATAAGTGCACATAAATTATTTTAAAAGGCAAATAGAAGAATTAGATGAAAAATTGGGGAAAGGAACAAGAGGAGTACAAGAAAGTGAACAACTTGAAAAAATAAGAACAAAAATTGGATAATGCCACCTTGGAAGAACTAAAAGCTTACAGGTCCCTAGAAGGATTTAAACAGCTGCCTCTGAAATTTGAGACATTGCACTCTTTACTTTGGAAACATAGACCCATTTTAAATGGCTTTTTTCATTGTAGTAAATTTATTCATTTTTAATACACATTACTTTATGAATCATATTGGGAGAGAAAAATCAGAACAAAAGAGAAAAACCATGGGAGATTAAAAAAAAAAAAAAAGAAGTGAACATAGCATGTGTTGATTTACATTCAATCTCCTTTGTTTTTTTTTTTTGTTTGTTTGTTTGTTTGTTTTTTGTTTTGTTTTTTTCTCAAAGAAGATGGCATTTAGTGTCCAAAGTCTACTGGAATTGCTTTGGATCACTGAAGCACTGAGAAGAACCAAGTCTTTCAGAGTTGATCATCACACATTCCTTCTGTTATTGTGTAGAATGTATCCCTGGTTCTGCTTATTTTACTCAGCATCAGTTCATGTAAATGTTTCTAGGCCTTTCTAACATCAGCTTGTTCATCATTTTTATAAAACAATAATATCCCATTCCTTTCATCTATCACAACTTACATTTATAACCAGAAAAAAGCATTAAAATGATAACAATATAAAGAATACAGGAACCACCTCTTGAAAGACATCTCTAAATGAAAATCCTAAGGATTATACTAGCTAAATTCCAGAACTTTCAGATCAAAAAAAAAAATAAAATAAAAAACGGGGGGTGTGATCATGCTTTCAGATCAAGAAAAAACAAAAAAGCATTTTATTAAAAGAGATAGAGAAGGAAACTACATATTGGTAAAGGGTATCATAGGTAATGAAGTAATATCAATACTAAACCTATATGCACCAAATGTTATAGCATCCAAATTCCTAGAGGAGATGTTAAAGGAGTTTCAAGAAGAAACAGACAAAAATTATACTAGCAGGAAAACTCAATCTCCCCCTCTCAAATTTAGATAAATCTAGTCTCAAGATAAATAAGAAAGTAGTTACGAAGGTGAGTAGAATTTTAGAAAAGTTACAATGAACTTTTGAAAAAAAATTAAATGAAGATAAAAATGTAATATTCCTCTTTCTCATTAGTACACGACATCTACACAAGAATTAATCATGTATTAGGGCATAAATTGTGAAATACAGAAAGGAAGAAATAGCAAATGGATCCTTTTCATATCATAATGCAACAAAAATTACTTGTGATATTTGACAAAAACTGCTGGGAAAGTTAGAAATTAGTATAGCAGAAACTAGGCATTGACCTACACTTAACACTATACACCAAGATAAGATCAAAATGAGTTCATGATCTAGGAATAAAAAATGAGATTATAAAAAAAAATTAGAAGAACATAGGATAAAAAACTAATGTGGACAGGATTAGAAGGGAAGCATTAAACTGGGAAACATTTTTACAGCTAAATATTCTGATAAAGACTTCATCTCCAAATTATATAGAGAATTGACTTTAATTTATAAGAAATGATACCATTTTCCAATTGATAAATGGTCAAAGGATATGAACAATTTTCAGATGAAGAAAAGGAAACTATTTCTAGCCATATGAAAAGATGCTCCAAATCATTATTGATCACAAAAATGCAAATTAAGACAACTCTGAGATAACACTACACACCTCTCAGATTCCTTAAGATGACAGGAAAAGATAAGAATGAATGTTGGATGGGATGTGGGAAAACTGGGACACTGATGCATTGTTGGTGGAGTTGTGAACGGATCCAATCATTCTGGAATGCAGTTTGGAACTATACTTAAAAAGTTATCAAACTGTGCATACCCTTTGATCCAGCAGTGTTACTACTGAGCTTATATCCCCAAGAGATATTGAAGAAGGGAAAAAGACCCATATGTGCAAAAATGTTTGTGACAGCCCTTTTCATAGTGGCTAGAAACTGGAAATTGAATGGATGCCCAATAATTGGAGAATGGCTAAAAATGTGGTATATGAATATAATGGAATATTATTGTTCTATAAGAAACGACGAGCAGGATGAATACAGAGAATCTTGGAGAGACATAAATGAACTAATGCTAAATGAAATGAGCAGAACCAGGAGATCATTATATACTTCAACAACAATACTGTATGATGATCAATTCTGAAGGCTCTCTTTAACAATGAGATGATCCAAATCAGTTCCAATTGATTTGTAATGAACAGAACCAGCTACACTCAGAGAAAGAACACTGGGAAATAAGTATGGACCACAACATAACATTTCCACTCTTTCTGTTATTGTTTGCTTGCATTTTTGTTTTTTCTTCTCAGGTTATTTTTACCTTCTTTCTAAATCCAATTTTTCTTTTTTTTTTTTTTTTAATTTTTATTTAATAGCCTTTAATTTACAGGATATATACATGGGTAACTTTACAGCATTAACAATTCCCAAACTTCTTGTTCCAATTTTTTACCTCTTACCCCCCCCCCCCTCCCCTAAATGGCAGGATGACCAGTAGATGTTAAATATATTAAAATATAACTTAGATACACAATAAGTATACATGACCAAAACATTATTTTGCTGTACAAAAAGAATCAGACTCTGAATTATTGTACAATTAGCTTGTGAAGGAAATCAAAGATGCAGGTGTGCATAAATATAGGGACTGGGAATTCAATCTAATGGTTTTTAGTCATCTCCCAAAGTTCTTTTTCTGGGTATAGCTAGTTCAGTTCATTACTGCTCCATTAGAAATGATTTGGTTGATCTCGTTGCTGAGGATGGCCTGATCCATCAGGACTGGTCATCATCTAGTATTATTGTTGAAGTATATAATGATCTCCTGGTCCTGCTCATTTCATTAGCATCAGTTCGTGTAAAGTCTCTCAGGCCTTTCTGAAATCATCCTGTTGGTCATTTCTTACAGAACAGTAATATTCCATAATTTTCATACTACACAATTTATTCAGCCATTCTCAACTGATGGACATCCATTCAGTTTCCAGTTTCTAGCCACTACAAAAAGGGCTGCCACAAACATTCGTGCACATACAGGTCCCTTTCCTTCTTTATAATCTCTTTGGGATATAATCCCAGTAGTAACACTACTGGATCAAAGGGTATGCACAGTTTGATAACTTTTTGAGCATAGTTCCAAACTACTCTCCAAAATGGTTGGATTCGTTCACAACTCCACCAACAATGAATCAATGTCCCAGTTTTCCACATCCCTCCAACAATCATCATTATTTTTTCCTGATCATCTTAGCCAATCTGACAGGTGTGAGTGAGTATCTTAGAGTTGTCTTAATTTGCATTTCTCTGATTAATAATGACTTGGAGCATCTTTTCATATGACTAGAAATAGTTTCAATTTCTTCATCTGAGAATTGTCTGTTCATCCTTTGACCATTTTCAATTGGAGAATGGCTTGATTTTTTATAAATTAGAGTTAATTCTCTATATTTTGGGAAATGAGGCCTTATCAGAACCTTTGACTGTAAAATATTTTCCCAGTTTATTGCTTCCCTTCTAATCTTGTCTGCATTAGTTTTGTTTGTACAAAAACTTTTCAGTTTAGGTATAATCGAAATTTTCTATTTTGTGATCAGTAATGATCTCTAGTTCTGCTTTGGTCATCAAAGACCCTCCCTTCCACAGGTCTGAGAGGTAAACTATCCTATGTTCCTCTAATTTATTAATAATTTCATTCTTTATGCCTAGGTCATGAACCCATTTGACCTTATCTTGGTGTACGGCGTTAGTATGGATCAATGCCTAGTTTCTGCCATATTAGTTTCCAATTTTCCCAACAATTTTATCAAACAGTAAGTTCTTATCCAAAAGCTGGGATCTTTGGGTTTGTCAAAGACTAGGTTGCTATATTTGTTGACTGTTTTATCCCTTGAACCTAATCTATTCCACTGATCAACTAATCTATTCCTTAGCCAATACGAAATAGTTTTGGTAACTGCTGCTCTATAGTATAGTTTTAGATCTGGTACAGCTAAGCCACCATCATTTGATTTTTTTTTTCATTAATTCCCTTGAAATTCTTGACCTTTTGTTTTTCCATATGAACTTTGTTGTTATTTTTTCTAGGTCATTAAAATATTTTTTTGGAGTCTGATTGGTATAGCGTAAATAAATAGATTAGTTTAGGTAATATTGTCATCTTTATTATATTTGCTCGCCCTATCCAAGAGCATTTAATATTTTTCCAATTGGTTAGATCAGACTTAATTTGTGTGAAAAGTGGTCTGTAATTTTGCTCATAAAGTTTCTGATTTTCCCTTGGCAGATAGATTCCTAAATATTTTATATTATCAGTAGTTACTTTAAATGGAATTTCTCTTTGTAACTCTGACTGTTGGATTTTTTTAGTGATATATAAGAATGCTGATGACTTATGTGGGTTTATTTGTATAACCAGCAGCTTTGCTAAAGTTGTGGATTATTTCTAATAACTTTTTAGCAGATTCTCTGGGGTTCTCTAAGTATACCATCATGTCATCGGCAAAGAGTGATAATTTGGCTTCCTCATTGCCTATTCTTATTCCTTTAATCTCTTTCTCAGCTCTTATTGCTATAGTTAGCGTTTCTAATACAATATTAAATAGTAACGGTGATAGTGGGCAACCTTGTTTCACTCCAGATCTTATTGGGAATGGTTGCAGTTTGTCTCCATTACATATGATGCTTACTGATAGTTTTAAATAGATGCTGCTGATTATTTTAAGGAAAAGTCCATTCATTCCTTTACTCTCAAGTGTTTTTAATAGGAATGGATGTTGGATTTTATCAAATAGCTTTTCTGCATCTATTGAGATGATCATATGGTTTTTGTTAATTTGGTTATTGACATGGCCAATTATATTGATAGTTTTCTAATATTGAACCACCCTGCATTCTGGTATAAATCCTACTTGATCGTAGTGTATTATCTTGGAGATGATTTTCTGTAGTCTTTTTGCTAATATCTCATTTAAGATTTTAGCATCAATATTCATTAGGGAGATTGGTCTATAATTTTCTTTCTCTGTTTTCAGCCTACCTGGTTTAGGTATCAGTACCATGTCTGTGTCATAGAAGGAATTTGGTAGGACTCCTTCATTCCCTATTTTATCAAATAATTTATATAGCATTGAGGCCAATTGTTCTTTAAATGTTTGGTAAAATTCACATGTAAATCCATCTGGTCCTGGGGATTTTTTCTTAGGGAGTTGTTTAATTGCCTGTTCTATTTCTTTTTCTGAAATGGGACTATTCAAGCAATTTACTTCTTCCTCTGTTAGTCTGGGAAGTCTGTATTTTTGGAGGTAGTCATCCATTTCCTTAGGTTATCAAATTTATTGGCATAAAGTTGAGCAAAATAACTCCTTATTATTTCTCTAATTTCCTCTTCCTTGGTGGAAGGTTCTCCCTTTTCATTTTTAAGACTACTAATTTCATTTTCCTCCCTCCTTTTTCTAATCAGATTTACCAAAGGCTTATCTATTTTATTGGCCTTTTCATAGAACCAACTCTTAGTTTTATTAATTAGTTCAATAGTTTTTTACTTTCAATATTTTTAATTTCTCCTTTTAATTTTAAATTTCCAATTTAGTATTTGATTGGGGGTTTTTAATTTGGTCTTTTTAGTTTTTTTAGTTGCTAAGCCAATTCATTAATCTTTTTCTTTCTCTGTTTTATTCAAGTAAGCCTCTAAGGATATAAAATTCCCTCTTATTACCCTTTGGCTGCATCCCACAAATTTTGGTATGATGTCTCATCATTGTCATTATCTTGAGTGAAATTATTAATTGTATCTATAATTTGCTGCTTCCACCCAATCATTCTTTAAGATGAGATTGTTTAGTTTCCAATTACTTTTGGTCTATTTCCTCTAATTTTTGTTGAATGTAGTTTTTATTGCATCATGATCTGAAAAGAAAGCATTTACTATTTCTGCTTTCTTGCATTTAATTTGAGGTCTTTATGTCCTAATATATGGTCAATTTTTGAATAGGTTCCATGAACTGCTGAGAAGAAAGTATATTCTCTTCTATCTCCATTCAATATTCTCCAAAGATCCAACATACCTAATTTTTCTAATATTCTATTTACTTCTTTAATTTCTTTCTTATTTGTTTTGTGGTTTGATTTGTCTAATTCTGAGAGTGCAAGGTTGAGATCTCCTACTATTACAGTTTTGTTGTCTATTTCTTCTTGCAACTCTCTTAACTTCTCCTTTAGGAAGTTGAGTGCCATACCACTTGGTGCATATATGTTTAATATTGATATTGCTTCGTTGTTTATGCTACCCTTTAGCAGGATGTAGTTACCTTCCTTATCTCTTTTAATTAGATCAATTTTTACTTTTGCTTGATCTGAGATAAGGATGGCTACCCCTCTTTTTGACTTCACCTGAAGCATAATAGATTTTGCTCCAGCCTTTTTACTTTTACTCTATATGCATCCCCTAGCTTTAAATGTGTTTCTTGTAAACAACATATTGTAGGGTTCTGACTTTTGATCCAGTCTGCTATCTGCCTCCTCTTTATGGGGAGTTCATCCCATTTACATTTACGTTAGAATTACTAAATCTGTATTTCCTGCCATCCTAATAACCCCAGATTGTGCTTTACTTCTTCTTGCCTCCCCCAACCCTCTTTCCCCTTTTAAACTTCTGTACCCCTCTTCTATCACGATACTTATCCTCTTTATAATCCCTCCCTCCCCCCCTAGTCTTTCCCCCTTCCTTCCCTTATTACTCTTTTTTTTTCCCTTTTCCTCTCCCCTGTTTTTAATGAGGCGAGAGAGAATTTTCTCTAAAAACAAATGTCAATTTTTTTTCTTTGAGCCAACTCTGATGAGGTAAGATTCACAATGTTCCTCCCCTCTCTAAATTCCCTCAGATATGATAAGTTTCCTTAGCCTCTTTGTGGGATGTAGTTTCCCTCTTTTTATCCCTCCTTCCCACCTTATTCTGCCATCATCCCTTTTCCATATCTACTTCCCTTTTTTATGTTATATCAGTACAATCAAATTATACCTGTATTCTTTTTGTATATCCACAACAGAAATACAATTCTCAAGATTATTTTACCTTTTCTGCATCTCTTGAGTTCTATTCTTGGAGATCAAATTTTTTGTTTAGTTCTGGATTTTTCTTCAGAAACAAATGGAATTCATTTGTTTCATTAAATGTCCATCTTCTTCCCCGGAAGAAAATGCTCAGCTTAGCTGGGTAGTTTATTCTTGGCTGCATCTCAAGTTCTTGTGCCTTTCGGAATATCATATTCCAGGCCCTTCTTTCCTTTAATGTAGAGGCAGCCAGATCTTGGGTGATCCTTATTGTGGCACCTTGGTATTTAAATGGTTTTTGGCTGCTTGTAAAATTTTTTCCTTAATCTTATAGTTCTGAAATTTTGCCACAATATTCCTTGGGGTTTTATTTTAGGGTTTCTTTCAGAAGGTGTTCGATGAATTCTTTCAATGCCTATTTTACCTTCTATTCTATTACATCTGGGCAGTTCTCTTTGATGATTTCTTGTAAAATAGTATCTAGGCTCTTTTTTTCATCATAGTTTTCAGAAAGTCCAATAATGCTCAGATTATCTCTCCTAGATCTATTTTCCAAGTCTGTCGTTTTTGCAAGTAGATAATTCGTGGTTTTTCCAGTTTGTCATTTTTTTGTTTTGCTTGACTGATTCTTGCTGTCTCAATGAATCATTAGTTTCAATTTGTTCAGTTCTAATTTTAAAAATTATTTTTCTTCAATAGCTTTTTTTACTTCTTTCTGTATATGTCAATTGAGTTTTTGAATGTATTGTTTTGGTCTGTGGAATTTTTTTCCATTTCACTATTTTTTTTTTTTAGTGAATTATTTTCTTTTTCCAATTCACAAATCCTACTTTCTTGCGAGTTCTTTATTTTTTCCAATTCACCAATTTTGTTTCCCTGCACTTCCTGAGAATTTTTAACTTTTTCCAATTCGTATTTCAGGAAGTTGTTGCTCTCTTATAAGGCTTTCTTTCCTTTCCCCATTTATCTTCTAACTCTCTTTTGAGACTTTTAATGGTCTCTTCTGTAGAGAGCATCATGTAAAGGAGGACAGTCTGATGCATTTTGCTGTTTGAGATCTCTTCAGGTTTGCTGACCTGCTCTTTTTCTGCATAGAAGCTGTCGATTGTTCTTTTCATCTTTTTATTCATGTTTTAAAGCCTTTAGGGTAGGTCTCCTAGGCAAGGGGTTACCAGCTTCCTCTGCAGAATAGGGAGAGATGTAAACTGATTTCCAGCTCCAAGGTATGGGAGTGCTCTGTGTGAGAGTTTTCCCTTCCCCCAACAGGAGGTGGATTCAGCACTGGCCGAGCTATCAAACTGCTTAGTAGGCTGAGTGGATTATCAATTGCCCTTGGCTAGAGACTAAGTGGTGAAAGTGTCACCGCCCAGGCCGGAGCCTCTTGTGGGACTGTGAGTATTAGCAGCTGAGCGCAGACAGCAGAATGCAGACAGACACAAACTCTGCCCAGTGTCTCTGCCTGATGCAAATCGGCCCTGGAAAAGCTCTATGGCCCCAAGCCAAGCTCCCCACTGCACAGATTGGAGGCTAACCCCGGCTGCGTCCTCCTGCCGTGCAGGATCACAACTGCCCCAAGGAAAAGCCCCTTACTGCGGGTTGGTGCTGCGCGCTTGTGCTGAGATCTGTGCCTTCACCCTCGGTTTGAGACACTCCTCGGAACCTAATTACTCTCCCTGTCTGCGCCGATCTCCCCCCTGGCCCCGGAACCAACCTTTTTTGGCGAGACTGCAGATTTTTTTCGGCCGGTGAGTTGTTCTACTTCTTATCTTTACAAATTGTAGCAGTCAAGACTATTTTTGAGGCTCGATATAATATTGATAAAGAGGGTAAGAGAAGAGCTTAGAAAAACGCGTGTGTCTTCTCCGCCATCTTGGCTCCGCCCCCCTAAATCCAATTTTTCTTGTGCAGCAAGATAACTGTATAAATATGTATACATATAATGTATTTAATATATACTTTAACATATTTAACATGTATGGGATTACCTTCTATCTAGGGGAGGTGATGAAGGAAAGGAGGGGAAAAGTTGAAACAGAAGTTTTTGCAAGGGTCAATGCTGAAAAATTACCCATGCATGTTTTGTATATACAAAGCTATAATAAAAAATTACATGTAATAATGGGCCATGGAAAAATAGACCAAAAATTAATTGCAAACTGTAAACTACAATAATACTTAACCTTGGACAGTCACTTCATTTGTGAATGCCCTAGAGTTACTCTGTAACCTTTACATGCCAGTCTCTCCTAATTCCCAGGGCATCAGACAATCCTCTGGCCACTGACCTTTGCAGTGTCACCTTTTACCCAGCTTGCCTCTTCTAAGGCCTTCAGAGGTCTCTGGCTATGATTTCTTGAATCATAGTTTAATAACCAAAAGTGCACTCAAAAACAACCAGGTACATATTTAAAGTCTTTATTATACTTTCTCACATAAAGCCTGACCTATTAACTCCAAGTGAACACCAGGTCTGTGAGAGACCCATGTGTTCACTATCAAGCTCCTTTCCTCTCTTGGCTACCCATCCACTTGGTTCGGCCACCCCAGGATAAAAAGAGCAACTTCCTGCTGCAGTGGGCTTAAGAAGGGTATGTGAGATCACACACAACCAATCAGAGAGGAAGCTGTCTCTTGTAACGAAGCTATCTCAATATGATCAGGATCTCACCAATGGGACAGTCTTTAGCCAGAGAAATTATTTCAGGGCCACTCAACAACCTCCTGTTTGCACTGGGTTTGACCCATTTGTAAAAAGACCCTAACAAGAAACTAAACCATCTAATTCCATTGAGTGGGTGGATCAAAAAACAAATGCTAGCAACATTTCATAATTTCAACCAAGAATATGACAATAAAGTAACAACACCAAAACTTAGATAATGCAGTGGAAGCAATATTTAGGAGAAATTTTATATCTCCAGATATAAAAAGCTTACATGAATAAAATATAGAAAGAGAGAAGATCAATGAATTTGGCATGCAACTAAAAAAGATAGAGAATAGCAAATTAACAACTCCCAATTACATATTGAATTAGAAATTCTGGAAATCAAAGGAAAAATAAATTAAATTGAAAGAAAGAAAACTATGAACTATTATTTTTTTTTTCCTTCTCTTTTTTTTTTTTTTTTTTTTTTTTTTATTTAATAACCTTTTATTTAAGGATATTAAAAATTTTTACAGCATTAACAATTGCCAAACCTCTTGTTCCAATTTTTACCTTTCCCCCACCCCTCCCTAAATGGGGATGCCCAGTGATGTTAAATATTTAAAATATAATTAGATACACAATAAGTATACAACCAAAAATTATTTTGCTGTACAAAAGAATCAACTCAATTTTGTACAATTGCTTGTGAAGGAAATCAAAATGCAGGTTATAAATAGGGATTAGAATTCAATGTAAGGTTTTTTATTTCCCAGGTTCTTTTTCTGGGTATAGCTGTTCAGTTCATTACTGCTCCATTAGAAATGATTTGGTTGATTCGTTGCTGAGGATCCTGATCCATGCGGTCATCATCTAGTATTGTTGTTGAAGTATTAAATCTCCTGGTCCTGCTTTTCACCAGCATCAGTTCGTGTGTTCTCGGCCTTTGAAAATCATCCTGTTGGCTTTTTCAGAACAGTAATATTCCATAATTTTCTATACCACAATTTATTCAGCCATTCTCCAACTGATGGACATCCATTCGTTTCAGTTTCTAGCCACTAAAAAGGGGCCCAAAACATTCGTGCCATACAGGTCCCTTTCCCTTCTTTATAATCTCTTTGGGATATGCGTAGTAAACCGGACGGGTATCACAGTTTGATAACTTTTTACATAGTTCAAACTACTTCCAAAATGGTTGGATTCGTTCCAAACTCCACCAACAATGCATCAATGTCCCGTTTTCCCCATCCTAACTCAATTTTTTCCTGTCATCTTAGCCAATCTGACGGGTGTATAGACTTAGGTTGTCTTAATTTGATTTCTGATTAATAATGACTTGAATCTTTTCATATGACTGAAATAGTTTCAATTTCTTCATCTGAAATTGTCTGTTCATATCCTTTGACCATTTTTCAATTGGAGTGGCGATTTTTTATAAATTAAGTTAATTTCATATATTTTGGAAATGAGGCCTTTTCAGAACCTTTGACTGTAAAATATTTTCCCAGTTTTTGCTTCCCTTCTAATCTTGTCTGCATTAGTTTTGGAAAAAACTTTTGGGTTTTATAATCAAAATTTTCTATTTTGTGATATAATGACCTAGTTCTCTTTGGTCATAAGACCCTCCCTTCCACAGGTCAGAGGTAAAAATCCTATGTTTCCTCCAATTTTTTAATTTCATTTTTATGCCAGGTCTGAACCCTTTTGTTATCTTGGTGCACTTAATTGGATCAATTGTTTCTGCCATTTCAATTTTTCCCCAGCAATTTTTATAAACAGTGTTCTTATCCCAAAAGCTGGGATCTTTGGGTTTTCAAAGACTAGGTTTATATTTGTTGACTTTTTATCCCTTGAAAATTATTCCACTGATCAATAATCTATTCCTTAAAATTACCAAAAAGTTTGGAACTTTGCCTCTATAATATAATTTTAGATCTGTACAAAGCCACCATCATTTGATTTTTTTTTTTCATTAATTCCTTGAAATTTTGACCTTTTGTTTTCCATATGAACTTTGTTGTTATTTTTCTAGGTCATTAAAATAGTTTTTGGGGTCTATTGGTATAACGCTAAATAAATGATTAGTTTAGGTAATATTGTCATCTTTATTATTTTGCTCGCCCTATCCAAGAGCATTTAATATTTTTCAATTGGTTGATCAGACTTAATTTTGTGGGGCTTAATTTTGCTCATAAAGTTTCTGATTTTCCTTGGCAGATGTTCCTAAATATTTTATATTATCAGTAGTTACTTTAAATGGAATTTCTCTTTAACTTGACTGTTGGATTTTTTAGTGATATAAAAGAATGTGATGACTTATGTGGGTTTATTTTATAACCAACAACTTTGTAAAGTTGTGGATTATTTCAAATAACTTTTGAGAATCTCTGGGATTTCTAAGTATACGAATTCATCGGCAAAAGTGATAATTTGGCTTCCTCATTCCTTTTTATTCCTTTAATCTTTTCCAGCTCTTACTATAGCTATTTCAATAAATATTAAATAGTAACGGTGATATGGGCAACCTTGTTTCCTCAGATCTTATGAAAGTTTGTTCCATTACATATGATGCTTACTGATGGTTTTAAATAGTGCTGCTGATTATTTTAAGGAAAAGTCCATTTTTCCTTTCCTCAATGTTTTAATAGGTGGATGTTGGATTTTATCAAACCCATCTATTGAGATATCATATGGTTTTTGTTAATTTGGTTATTAACATGGCCAATTATTTGATAGTTTTCCTAATATTAACCAGCCCTTTCCTGGTATAAATCCTCTTGATCGTAGTGTATTATCTTGAGATGATTTTCAAAGTCTTTTTTAATATCTCATTTAAGATTTTAGCATCAATATTCTTAGGGAGAGGTCTATAATTTTCTTTCTCTGTTTTCAGCCTACCTGGTTTGGTATCAGTACCATGTCTTGTGTCATAGAAGGAATTTGGGGACCCTTCATTCCGATTTTATCAAATAATTTAATGCATTAGGGCCAATTGTTCTTTAAATGTTTGGTAAAATTCACATTAAACCATCTGGTCTGGGGTTTTTTCTTAGGGAGTTGTTTTAATTGCCTGTTCTATTTTTTTCAAATGGGCTTTCAAAATTTACTTCTTTCCTCTGTTAGTCTGGGAAGTCTGTATTTTTGAGGTGTCATCCATTTCATTAGTTTAAATTTATTGGCATAAAGTTGAGCAAAATAACTCCTTATTATTTTCTAATTTCCCTTCTTGGTGGAAAGTTCTCCTTTTCATTTTTAAGACTACTAATTTCATTTTCCTCCCTCCTTTTTCTAATCAGATTTACCAAAACTTATCATTTTATTGGTTTTTCATAGAAAACCTTAGTTTTATTAATTAGTTCAATAGTTTTTTACTTTCAATATTTTTAATTTCTCCTTTTAGTTTTAAATTTCCAATTTAGTATTTGATTGGGGGTTTTAATTGGTCTTTTTAGTTTTTTAATTAAATTCATTAATCTTTTCTTTTCTGTTTTATTCAAGTAAGCCTCTAAGGATATAAAATTCCCTCTTATTACTGCTTTTGGGCATCCCACAAATTTTGGTATGATGTCTCATCATTGTCATTATCTTATGAAATTATTAATTGTATCTATAATTTTGCTTCACCCAATCATTTTTAAGATGGTTGTTTAGTTTCAATTACTTTTTGGTCTATTTCCCCTAACTTTTTGTTGAATGTAGTTTTTTGCATTGTCGAAAAGAAAGCATTTACTATTTCTGCTTTCTTTGCATTTAATTTAAATTTTTTGTCCTAAATATGGTCAATTTTGAATAGGTTCCATGAACTGCTGAGGAAGAAATATATTCCCTTCTATCCATTCAATTTCCAAAGATCCAAATCCTAATTTTTTCTAATATTATATTTACTTTTTTTCTTTTTATTTGTTTTGTGGTTTGATTTGTCTAATTCTGAGGTGCAAGGTTGGATCTCCTACTATTACTTTTTTTGTTGTCTATTTCTTCTTGCAACTCTCTTAACTTCTTTTAGGAAGTTGAGTCCCATACCACTTGGTATATATGTTTAATATTATATTCTTCGTTTTTTAGACCCTTTTAGGGATAGTTCCTTCCTTATCTCTTTTAATTAGTCAATTTTACTTTTGTTGATCTGAGATAAGGATGGCTCCCCTTTTTGACTCACCTGAAGCATAAAGATTTTGCCCACCTTTTACTTTATCTATATATCCCCTGCTTTAAATGTGTTTTTGTAAAAAATTGTAGGGTTCTGACTTTTTGATCCAGTCTTTCTGCCTCTCTTTATGGGGAGTTCATCCATTTCATTTTTGAATTCAAATCTTTTTCCCCACCCAAAATTTTCCTTTTCTTCTTGCCTCCCCAACCCTCTTTCCCCCTTCTGTTCTTCATCCGTACATCCTCTTTTTCCCTCCCTCCCCCCTTTGAGTCTTTCCCCCCTTATTACTTTTTTCTTTTCCTTTCCTCTCCCTGTTTTTAATGGGGCGAGGAGAATTTTCTAAAACAAATTCAATTTTTTTCTTTGAGCCAACTCTGATGAATAAAATTCCACAATGTTCCTCCCCTCTAAATTTCAGAATGATAAGTTTCCCAGCCTCTTTGTATTGGTTTCCCCTTTTTTCCCTCCTTCCCACCTTGTTCTGCCATCATCCCCTTTTAAATATCTACTTCCCTTTTTTATTTATATCATAAATAAATTAACATGTATTCTTTTTTGTATATCCAAACAAAATACAATTCTCAAGGTTATTTTACCTTTCTGCATCTCTTGGTTCTATTCTTGGAGATAAATTTTTTTTAGTTCTGGTTTTTTTCAGAAACAAATGGAATTCATTTTGTTTATTAAATGTCCATCTTCCCTGGAAAAAATGCTCCACGGAGTTTATTCTTGGCTTTATTCAAGTTCTTGTGCCTTTCGAATATGATATTCCAGGTTCTTTCCTTTTAATGTAGAGGCAGCCAGATCTTGGGTGATCCTTATTTGCACCTGGATTTAAATGGTTTTTTTGGCTGCTTGTAAAATTTTTCCTTAATCTGATAGTTCAAATTTTGCCCAAATATTCCTTGGGGTTTTTTTAGGGTTTCTTTCAGGGTGTTCGATGAATTCTTTCAATGCCTATTTTACCTTCTGATTCTATTACATCTGGGAGTTTTGTGATTTTTTAAAAATAGTATCTGGCTCTTTTTTTCATCAAGTTTGAAAGTCCAATAACCTCGATTATCTTCCTGATCTATTTTTCCAAGTCTTTCGTTTTGCAAGTAGAAAATTCGTGGTTTTTTTCAGTTTGTCATTTTTTTTTTTTTGCTTGTGATTCTTGCTGTCTCAATGAATCATTAGTTTCAATTTTTCAGTTCTAATTTTTAAAAAATTATTTTCTTCAATACCTTTTGTTACTTCTTTCTGTATATTCCAATTGAGTTTTTGAATGTATTGTTTTGGTCTGTGGAATTTTTTCCATTTCACTAATTTTTTTTTATAATTATTTTCTTTTTCAATTCCAAATCCTACTTTCTTTTTGTGTTCTTTGTCTTTTCAATTCCGGATCCCTTTCTTCGAGTTCTTTGTCTTTCCAACACAAATCCCACTTTCTAGTGAATTCTTTATTTTCAATTCACAGCTTATTTCCTGAGATTTTTTATTTTTTCCAATTCACCAATTTTGTTTCCCTGACTTCCTGGGAATTTTTTAACTTTTCAATTCGTATTTCAGGAAGGTTGCCTTTGTAAAGGCTTTTCTTTCCTTTTTCCCCTTTTATCTTTAACTCTCTTTTGAGACTTTTAATGGTCTCTTTTTAGAGCATCAGTAAGGAGGACAGTCTGATGCATTTTGTGTTTGAGGGTATCTTCAGGTTTGCTGACCTGCTTTTTTCTGATAGAAGCTGTAGATCGTTCTTTTCATTTTTTATTATGTTTTAAACCTTTAGGGTGGTCTCTAGGTAAGGGGTTACCAGCTTCCTCTGCAGAGCGGGAAAGATGTAAACCGATTTCCGGCTAGGTATAGTGCTCGGGGGTTTTCCCTTCCCCAACAGGAAGTGGATTTGCCCGGCCGCTATCAAACTCTTAGTAGGGCGGTGGATTATCGATTGCCCTTGGCTAGAGACTAAGTGGTGAAAGTATCACCACCCCAGGCCGGAGCCTCTTGTGGGACTGTGAGTATTAGCAGCTGACCACAGAATGCAGAGAGCCACAAACTCTGCCCAGTGTCTCTGCCTGATGTAAATCGGCCCTGGAAAAGCTCTATGGCCCCAAGCCAAGCTCCCTACTGTGCAGATTGTAGGCTAACCCGGGCTGTGTCCTCCTGCTGTGCAGGATCACAGCTGCCCCAAGGAAAAGCCCGTACTGCGGGTTGGGGCTGCGCGCTCGGGCTGAGATCTGTGCCTTCACCCTCGGTTTGAGACTCTCCTCGGAACCTAATTTCTCTCCTTGTCTGCGATGATCTCCCCCCTGGCCCTGGAACCAACCTTTTTTGGCGAAACTGCAGATTTTCTTCGGCCGGTGAGTTGTTCTACTTCTTATCTTTACGAATTGTAGCAGTCAAGACTATTTTTGAGGCTCGATATAATATTGATAAAGAGGGTAAGAGAAGAGCTTAGAAAGTCGCGTGTGTCTTCTCCGCCATCTTGGCTCAGCCCCCAACTATGAACTATTAAATAAAACTAAAAGTTAGTCATAAAAAATAACAACAAAATAAATAAACCTTTGTTAATTTAATTAGAAAAAGTAAAGAAAACCAAAGATGGCAAGAGGTCCAATATATATTAAATATGGTAGAAATACATGTTAAATCCAATATATGCATACATATTGATACAATTATCATGCTACACCATAAAAATCAAATCAAACCAGGAAAAAAGAGAAGTAAAACAAAATGTAAGCAGACAAAAACAAAAAGAGTGAAAATATCATGTTGAAAACCACACTCAGTCCCCACAATCCTCTCTCTGGGTGTAGATGGCTCTCTTCATAACTGAACAATTGAAACTGGTTTGAATCATCTCATTGTTGAAGAAAGCCATGACTGTCAGAATTGATTATCATATAATCTTGTTGCTGTGTATAATGATCTTCTGGTTACCCCCACTTCACTTAGCATCAATTCATGTAAGTCTCGTCAGGCCTCTCTAAAATCATCCTAATGGTCATTTCTTACAGAACAATAATATTCTATAACATTCATATACCATAATTTATTCATTCATTCTCTAACTGAGGGATATCGATTCAGTTTCCAGTTTCTTGCCACTACAAAAAGGGTTGCCATAAACATTTTTGCAATATGTGGTTCCTTTTCCCTCCTTTAAGATCTCTTTGGGATATAAAACCAGTAGAAACACTGCTTGGTCAAAGGTTATGCACAGTTGATAACTCTTTGAGCATAGTTCCAAATTGCTCTCCAGAATAGCTGGATCTGTTCACAGTCCCACCAACAATGTATCAATGCTCACATCCCCTCCAACATTCATTATTACTTTTTCCTATCTTCTTAGACAATCTGACAGATGTGTAGTGGTATGTCAGAGTTGTCTTAATTTGCATTTCTCTGATCAATAATGATTTGGGGCACCTTTTCATATGATTACAAATACTTTAATTTTCTTCAACTGAAAACTGTTCATATCTTTGACTATCAATTGGAGAATGAATTGACTGATTGAGTCAGTTCTCTATAATGAGGTCTTTATCAGAACCTTTGAATGTAAAAATGTTTTCCCAGTTTATTGTTTCCATTATAATCTTGTCTGCGTTAGTTTTGTTTGTACAAAACTTTTTAACTTAATATAATTAAAAATTTCTATTTTGTGATCAATAATGATCTTTAGCTCTTCTGTGGACACAAATTCCTTACTCCTCCAGAGCTCTGAGAGATAAACTATCCTGTGTTCTTCTAATTTGTTTATAATACCATTCTTTATGTCTGGATCATGAACCAATTTCAAACTTATCTTGGTAGAAGGTGTTATACATGGATCAATGCCGGTCTATGGGTCTGTCAAACACCAGAGTGCTATAGTCATTGACTATTTTGTTCTGTGAACATAACTTATTCCACTGATCAACTGCTCTAGTTCTTAGCCAGTACCAAATGGTTTTGATGATTATTGGTTTACAATATAGTTTTATATTTGGTACAGCTAGGTCACCTTCATTTTTTTTCTGTTTTTTCTTCATTAATTCCCTTGAAATTCTTGACCTTTTATTCTTGCAGATAAATTTTAAGTCAGTAAAATAATTTCTTGGGAATTTAATTAGTATAACACTAAATGAGTAGATTAGTTTAGGGATTATTGTCATCTTTATGATATTACCTTGACCTATCCAAGAGCACTTGATATTTTTCCAATTGTTTAGATCGGACTTTATTTATGTGGAAAGTGTTTTTATAGTTCAGCTCATATAGTTCCTGAATTTCCCTTGGCAGAAGATTCCCAAACATTTTATACTATCAATAGTTATTTTGAATGGAATTTATCTTTGTATTTTTTGTTGTTGGACTTTGTTAAGTATGTATAAAAACATTGATGATTTATATGAATTTATTTTGTATCATGGAAGTTTGCTAAAGTTGTGGATTATTTCTAGTAGTTTTTTGGTTGATACTCCAGGGTTCTCTAAGTATACCATCATATCATCAGCAAAAAGTGATAATTTGATGCCTCATCACCTGCTCTAATTCCTTTAATTTCTTTTTTGTTTTCTTATTGCCAAAGGTAGCATTTCTAATACAATATTGAATGGTAATGGTGATAGTGGGCAACCTTATTTCACTCCTGATCTTATTGGGAATGGTTCCGGTTTAGCTCCATTACATCTGATGATTGTTCATGGTTTTAAATGGATGCTATGGACTATTTTAAGGAAAATTTGGTTTATTTCTATAATTTCTAGTGTTTTTTTTAATAAGAATGGGTGTTGGATTTTATCAAAATTTTTTCTGCATCTATTGAGATGATCATATATTTTTTTGTTAATTTGGGCATTGATATAGTCAATTATGCTATTAGTTGTCCTAATATTGAACCAGCCTTGCATTCCTGGTATAAGTCCTACTTGGTCATGGTTTATTATCCTGGAGATGGTTTTCTATAATATTTTTGCTAACATTTAATTTAAGATTTTTTCCTCAATATTATTTAGTGAGATTGGTCTATAATTTCCTTTTTTTCTGTTTTCTTCCTGCCTGGTTTAGGCACCAGCACCATGGCTGTGTCAAAAAAGGAATTAGGTAGAAGTTCTTCATTCCTTTTTTTTTTTTTTTTTTCAAATAGTTTAAGTATTGAAGTTAATTGTTCTTTAAAAGTTTGGTAGAATTCACATGTAAATCCATCTAGTCCTGGGGATTTTTTCTTAGAGAGTTGATTAATAGCTTGATCTATTACTTTTTCTAAAATGGGACTATTTAAGTAATTTATTTTCTGTTAATATGGGCAATCAATATTTTTGTAGGTATTCCTCCATTTCATTTTGGTTATCAAATTTATTGGCATAAAGTTGGGCAAAATAACTTCTAATTATTGCTGTAATTTCCTCTTCATTGCTGGAAAGTTCTCCCTTTTCATTTTTGAAACTAATAATTTGATTTTTATCTTTCCTTTACCTAATCAAATTAATGAAAAGTTTATCTATTTTGTTAGTTTTTTCATTAAACCAATTCTTAGTTTTGTTTATTAATTAGATAGGTTTTTTTTTTTTGCTTTCAATTTTATTAATTTCTCCTTTTATTTTTAGAATTTCAAACTTGGTATTTGATTGTGGGTATTTAATTTGTTCTTTTTCTAGATTTTTTAGTTGCAAACCCAATTCACTGATTTTCCCTTTCTTCAGTTTATTCAAGTAAGCATCTAGAAATATAAAATTTCCTCTTATTACCCCTTTGGTTACATCCCACAAATTTTGGCATGTTGTCTCATTATTGTCATTCTCTTGGATTAAATTATTGATTGTGTACTATATGATGATCAGTTCTGATGGACCTGGCCATCCTCAGCAAAGAGATAAACCAAATCAGTTGCAATGGAGCAGTAATGAACTGAACCAGCTACGCCCAGTGAAAGAATTCTGGGAGATGACTAAAAACCATTACATTGAATTCTCAATCCCTATGTTTTTGCCCACCTGCATTTCTGATTTCCTTCACAGGGTAATTGTACAATATTTCAAAGTCTGATTGTTTTTGTACAGCAAAATAATGTTTTGGTCATGTATACTTATTATTTATCCAATTTATATTTTAATATATTTTATATCTACTGGTCATCCTGCCATCTGGGGGAGGGGGTGAGGGTAAGGAGGGGAAAAATTGGAACAAGAGATTTGTCAATTGTCAATGCTGTAAAGTTACCCATACATATAACCTGTAAATAAAAGGCTATTAAAAATAAATAAAAAATAAAAATTAAATTTAAAATGTAAAAAAAATAAAAATAAAAATAAATTATTGTGTCTATGATTTGCTGTTTCACCCACTCATGCTTTAGGATGAGATTATTTAACTTCCAATTACTTTTTAATCTATTTTCCCCTAGTTTATTTTTTTTTTATTCAAAGTAATTTTTATTGCATCGAAATCAGAAAAAGATGAATTTACTATTTCTGCCTCAAAATTTCCATTTGATTTTGAGGTCTTTATGTCCTAATATTTGGTCAGTTTTTCTATACATTTCATGAACTGCTGAGAAGAAAGTGTACTCCTTTCTGTCTCCATTCAATTTTCTCCAAAGGTCTATTATACCTACCATTTCTAGTATTCTACTTATCACTTTAACTTCTTTCTTTTTTTTTTTTTTTGTGGTTTGATTTATCTAGTTCTGAGAGAGCAAGCTTGAGATCTCTTACTCTTAAAATTTTGCTATCTATTTCTTCTTGTTGCAGCTCTCTTAACTTCTCCTTTAGAAATTTCAATGCTATACCACTAGATGCATATATTGATATTGCTTCATTATCCATGGTACCCTTTAGTAAGATAGGTTTCCTTCCTTATCACTTTTAATTAGATCAGTTTTTGCTTTTACTTGATCTGAGATCAGGATGGCTAACCCTTTTTTTTTTTTTTTTTTTTTTTTTTTTTTTACTTCACTTGAAGCATAATAATTCTGCTTCAGTCTTTTACCTTTTCTCTGTATATATTGCTCTGCTTTAAATGTGTTTCTTGTAAAAACATATTGTAGGATTATGGCTTTTAATCCAGTCTGCTGTCCACTTATACTTTATGGGAGAGTTTATCCCATTCACATCTATGTTTTAAACTAATTCTGTATTTTCTGCCATTTTATTAAACCAAAATTATAGTTTTCTTTTTTCTTTTCTCCTTTCCCTACTCCCTAGTATTTTACTCATGAGCACTACTTGCCTCAAGCAGTCCTCCCACTTTAGAGACACTCCCCTTTTCTTATACCTTTCTCTTACAATCTCTGTTTTCCCTTCTATTTATCCTCTTCTATTTTCCCCTTTCCCCTCCCACTTTTTAGAAGATGAAAAAAGTTTCTCAGTGAAACCGATTATGAGTAATATTCTTTTTTTGAGTCAAATCTGATGAGTGTAAGATTCACCCAATATTCATCACTTTCCCTTCTTTCCCTCAATTATAATAGATTTTCTTTGCTTCTCCCTAAGATGTAATTTCCCTCGTTTTACCTCCAGTTTTCCTTTTTTCTGGTACAATCCCCTTTCCATCTCTAGTTTCTTTTTATATTATAATAGTAAAATCAGATTTTACATGCAATCTCTATGTGTACCCATAACAGAAATACAGTTCTCAAAAGTGTTTTTTTTTTTCTTTTTACCTTTTTATGCTTCTCTTGAGTTCAATATGTGCAGGTCAAATTTTTTGTCTACCTATGGTTTTCCATCACAAATAAATGGAATTTACCTGTTTCATTGAACATCTCTCTTCTTCCCTGAAAATCAAATGTTCAGTTTAGCAAGGTAATTTATTCTTGGCTGCATTCAAAGTTCCTTTGCCTTGCAGAATATCAGATTTCAGACCCTTCTTTAAGTTGGAAGCTGCTATATCTTGGGTAATCCTTATTATGCCTCCAAAGTATTTGAATTGTTTCTTTCTGGCTGCTTGTAATATTTTTACTTGGTCTTATAGTTCTGAAGTTCAGCTACAATATTCCTTGTAGTTTTAATTTTGGGTCTTTTTTCAGGAGGTGTTCGATGAATTCTTTCAATCGCTATTTTACCTTCTGATTCTATGACATCCAAGCAATTCTCTTTAATGATTTCCTGAAAAAAGTGTCTAGGCTCTTTTTTTCATTATGTTTTTTCGGGGAGCAGAATAATACTTAGATTGTCCCTCCTTAGACCTATTTTCCAAATCAGTGGTTTTCCAAGTTAAGTAGTTTACATTTTTCTATTTTTTTTATTTTGATTGATTGATTCTTGTTGTCTCATTGAGTCATTCATTTCCATTTATTTAGTTCTGAATTTTAGTGAATTATTTTCTTTATTTACTTTTTTTTGCTTCTTTTTTTATTTGTCCAATTGAATTTTCAATTGAGTTGTTTTGTTCTATGTATTTTTTTTCCATTTCACAAATCCTGTTTTTTAAGGAGTTATTTTCTTTTTCTGTTTCCCAAATGCTGTTTTTCTGGGAGTTATTTTCTTTTTCCATTTTATCAAATCTATATTTTAATGAGTTATATGCCATTTCCAAACCCTCTTTAAAGTTTTCATTTCCTCTCCCAATTTTTGTTCTAGCTCTCTCTTAAGATTCTTTTTAATTTGTTCTAGAAGAGCCTGTGTGATGGGGACCAAGTTATATCACCTTTTGGGACTTTATCTGGAGACAATCTGCTTTTAGTCTGCTCAGGATTTGAAATCTGTTCTATTCTTTCACTATAAAAATTGTGTATTTTCAGAGTTCTTTTTTTGCTTTTTTACTCATTAAAAAAAAAAAAAAAAGTTAAGGTCTGGTTTTAGGGCAAGGGAAGTTTTCTAAGCTTCCTATACAAGCATCAGCACCACACTGGGTCAGTGCTCATTCATTCCCCTGTTGGGTGTGCATGGCCAGGTCCCATGAGATTCTGGCACTTTGGGGTTCACTATGGACCTTTTGTGTTTGTGTTGGATATTTTATAACTTCTCTGATGATCTACTGGCTTACAGCCAAGGCAGATTAGCCAACACTGCTATTAGATTCCTCCCTATAGATTCTCCACCATGTGGAACTCTCACCTTCCTGGGTCTGCACTGCCTCACTGTGCTTGGCCTGTTTCCTCTATGCCTGATTGAAACATACCTTTTCTGGCCATCTTTGAATTTATATTCTGCTGTTAATTTGTTGAACTATCAATATTTGTGATTCTGTATATCTCTTTAATAACATGTATCCTCTCTAATTAACTTTTGAAGTCTCATTTGCAAAGAAGTTGCCATTCTTTAGTGGTGGACATATTTTTCTCATCTGGTACTTATCAAGTCATTATCCATTTTTTATATTTAAGTAACTATGTTTTTTTCTGAACAAAACTTTTTTAGAGAGTAATAGAAGTAATTTATCCAATATGATAAAAGACTAAAGATCCAGTTCATAATGTAATTATTAGAATCTATGGTAGAATTACCTTTCTTTGCTGATATATATATATATATATATATATATATATATATATATATATATTTCAAATTATAAAGTCATATATTTCAATCTGTTTTGGCAACATGTCACATTTTAATGTCTTGCCTAGGTCCTTCTTGTTATAATTTAGTCTCTTGCCTCTTTTAAACCTGAAAAAGAACAAAATAGATGCTCATTCTAGCTATCTTGATTCTTTTCTTATCCAAGTCATTGAACACGCATGCACAAATTATTAGAATTAGTTATTATAACACCATTATGTTGTGTTTGTTAGAAATTGTGTATGTGTGTGTGTGAATGCATGTTTTTTTTTTTTTTGTAAGATGCATTTATGTTTCAACATGTAATCATCTGAACATTTTTTGGAAGGATTTTTTTTTTAACAAGGACAGTTTCACTTAAATATTTTGTAAAGTTACTGAATATTGACAGCATAATTCTTTAGACTAACCATGTTGCCCTATTTTTTTCTTTGATTTTCTATTATCTCTAGAGTTTTATGCAGTTTTTATTTAGTCAGTCTTTGTAAAAAGCATGACAGACATTATTGATGTCCATTTTCATTCTTTTGAAAGACAAATCATGTCTAGCCCAAGTGACACATTTCATTGACATTGTGAGAACAGTGGGAGGTGATGGTGGTAACATAGATAAAAAGTGATGGCATGATTTGCATGTATAAAAAATATTTGCTCTCGTGACAAATAATATGTTCATGGAAGAGCAGAGTTTAGTAGAAATTGCAGAGGATTTTGAGTCAGTAAAGCAGAATTTTAGTGACAGTTGTAATCCCTATTATCTCTATGACTCTGGACAAAGCATTTTTCGGTTAAAGTGTCAGTGTCTTCTTTGTAAAGCAAAAAGATTGCCTGAATGATCTTTTTCACTCAGCTATAATTTTAAAATGTTAAAATCATAGAATTCTTTTGAGTTTCAAGTGATAGATAGATAGATAGTATGAATGACACAGAGAGATTACATTGCATTGAGTTTGTGAAACACTGTCTATAAATTTATTATCTCATCTTCTCCCCATGCTAGAATTTCTGAAGTATACTACATTAAATTAATATCAGAAAACCAGAAAATGTTTATAATTGGAAAGGATTTGGGGTTATCTATAATAATCCCTCCTTTTATATGTAAGAAAAAAGAATGCCAAAAATTTTAGTTGAGTAATCCCAAAGTGTTGCTGAATTTAGACTAAAAAAGAATTCATTGGTATCTCAAAACAGTGCCTTCTCTTCCCATCTCAATCTGAAGTTAGTAAACGTCATAAATGTAAAATAGCTAAAGTTTTTTTGCTCATGTTTATAAAATCAATTTCACCAATGCAAAAGATTTTAAAAGCTTGTGTTGCAGGTAGGATCCACAATTGTAGGTAATTTAACACTGTGTCTGACTTTTAATTTAGCTTACTGTTATCCTAGAATATTAAAAGGACTTTTAGTGAACATTTCTCCACTCCAGGTAAGACCTTTTAAATTTCTCCCTTCCTTCCTCCCTCCCTCCCTCTCTCTCTCTCTCTCTCTCTCTCTCTCTCTCTCTCTCTCTCTCTTTCTCTCTCTCTTTCTCTCTCCCCTCCCTCCTTATCTCTCTCCAATCTTTCTTTTTCTCCTCCCCTCTCTTTCTGTGTCTGTCTCTGTGTGTCTCTCTCTTCCTCTTTCTTTCCCTTTCTGTCTGTCTCTCTGTCTCTATCTCCCTGTCTGTCTCTCTGTCTCTTTCTCTTTCTCACTCTCTGCCACACACACATACACACACATACACTTATAGCTAGTTAAATCGTCCAGTGGACAAAGTCAGAAAGCCATATTCCTAAGCTCAGAGCTGCCTCTAATATTTACTTGTTTTGTGAAATCACTTAAAACTTTTGCCTCAGTTTTTTTCTATTATATAATGAGCTGGAAAAAGAAATGGCAAATTGTTCTAGTAGTCTGTAAGGAAACTCCAAGTGGCATTATGGGGACTCATTGACATGTCATTTCATCTGAGGTATATCAGATATATAGAAGAAACAAAGCTCAGAAAGGAATTAAATATTTCTTAATCTAATAGAGGTTTATAAACATATTAGTAGGTTGGAATTATAAACAAAAAGTTAAATGACCTTCCCAGAAATATGTTAGATAACAAGTGTCTAAAATAGAATTTGTCTTCCATATACCCACATTTTAAAAAATAGAAGCAAATATTGCTGTCTAGGGGAGAGGGAAGGAGAGAAATGGAGGAGGAAGGGAGGGAGGGATAAAAATATAAAACGCAAAGTTTTACAAAGGTGAATGTCAAAAACTAACTTTACATGTATTTTGAAAAATAAAAAGTACTGTAAAAATAAACAAATAAATAAATAAAAATAGAATCAAATAATTTTCCCATATTACTCACCAAGTAAAGCTTGTTTTTTTGGAAAGGTATTTTAATAGATAAGAAATTTAATTTTCCAGACATATTAGAAAAATGCAATTAACACTGTGTGGGGGTCATGGAAGTGTCTGCCAATTAAACTATTAGAGCATCATGCCAAAGATTTATCCCATCATAATCTACCGAATTTCATAAATTGAAGGGTGTGTCTTAGATTATACATTCCTGCCTCCCAAACATTTGAACAGGCACAACCCAAGTGGTATTCACAAAGAATGAATATTAGGCCAAATAGCCTACCAATTTGAAAATAATAAAATAATTCTATACATGATTGTGTGGGTTTTAATAAATTCCCATTGATTGAGAAAAGAAAGGATTTAGACAAGTATTTAATTCACTATTCTAGTTTTACAATTGAAGAAACTATTTTCTATAAAATTTGTGTAATACTATAAGAAGTTGGTCATTAAGAAAATTTTGGACGTTGAGTCAAAAAGTACATTTCCTTCAAATGTTAGTTAGATCGTGAGCAAGTCAATATTTGTGAAAGACCTTTTCTTCATCAATAAATTGGACAAGATGTATTGTGCAAATTATAATCTGGAAATTTTCACTTTCTGGCAAAAGTTTTAAAATACATAATTGAGAGGTACTTTTTGATCACTAAGACAGCATGGCTTCATCAAGAATATTTAATTCTGGGAGAATATCAATTGATTTTTTTGGCAAGGCTATTAAACAATTATGTCAAGGTACTTTTTCATTATAGAATATCTGGATTGCAATTTTGTTTCTAATCTATTCATTCACTTGGGATTTGGGGATTGATAAGGGCATTGGAAAAACAAAAGTAAAGTACAATAGAGAAACAAGAATATTTAGAATATTTCTATAAGATGTCATACTTTATTGTTTTTAATTTAATTTAAATTAAAAAGAAATAGCAAATTGCTCTAGTAGTCTGAAGGAAACTCCAAATGGGGAATCATTTGACATATTATTTCATCTGAGGTATATCAGATACATAGAAGAAATAAAGCTCAGGAAGGAGTAAAATATAAAATAAAAAAATAATTTAGTTATACATGTATATTAACTTTTTAACTACACATTTTTTTATGAATCTTATTGAAAGAGAAAAAAATCAGAATAAAGGGGAAAAACCATGGGAGAGGGAAAAAATGGAAAAAAGAAGTGCACTTAGCATGTGTTGAATTACATTCAATCTCTCTCTCTCTCTCTCTCTCTCTCTCTCTCTCTCTATATATATATATATATATATATATATGTGTGTGTGTGTGTGTGTGTGTGTGTGTGTGTGGTATTTTCTCTCCAGAGTTTATTGGGGTTGCTTTGGATCACTGAACCACTGAGAATCATCAAGTCTTTCATAGTTGAGCATTGCACAATCTTGTTGTTACTATATACAGTGCATTCCTGATTCTGCTTGTTTCACTCAGCATTAGTACGTGTAAATCTTTCCAGGTCTTTCTAAAATTAGCTTGTTCATCATTTTTGGTAGGACAATAATATTCCATTACCTTCATATACCACAACATTTCAGCCATTCTTCAAGTGATGGGCATCTAATCATTTTCTGATTCTTTGCTAGCATAAAAAGAGTTTCTATAAACATTTTTGCTCATGTGAGTCCTTTTTCCTCCTTTATGATTTCCTTGGGATACTACTGGCTCAGTACTACTGGGTCAAAGGATATGCACAATTTATAATCCTTTGGGCTTAGTTCCAAATTGCTATGCAGAGTGATTGGATCATTTCATAACTCCACCAACAATGCATTATTAGTGTCCTCATAATTCTACAAGCCTCCCAACATTTATAATTTCCTTTTCCTGTCATCTTAATCAATCTGAAAAGTGTGAGGTGAGTACCTCAGAATTGCTTTAATTGTTTAAATTAATTTAATTTAATTCTCAAATCAAATTTCTCAAATGACTTAGAATATTTTTTATATAACTATAGATGACTTTAATTTCATCTTCTGAAAACTGTTCATATCCTTTGACAAATTATGAATTGGGGAATAACTTGTATTCCTATAAGTTTAACCTTACTTCATATATTTAGAAATTTCTTAGAAATGAAATCTTTATCAGAAGCACGGGTTGTGAAAAAAAATTTCCAGCTTTGTAATTCCTCTTTAATCTTGTTGGTTTTGGTTTTGTTTGTGCAAAAATAAAAATAATTTAATGTAATCAAAGTTGTCCATTTTGCATTTCATGATTTCTTCTTTCATCATAAATTCCTCCCTTCTTCAAAGATCTGATAGATAAATTATCCCTTGTTCTCCTAATTTGCTTATGGTATCACCGTTTATCTCCAAATAATGTAAATATTTTGGCTTTCTTTTGTTATGGCATATGAAATGTAGGTTTATGCTGAGTTTCTGACATATTATTTTCCAGTTTTCCTAGAAATTTTTGTGAAATACTGACATCTTAACCCAGAAGCTAGAGCTTGGGGGTTTATCAAATACTAAATTACTGTAGTTGTTGATTATTGTTTCATATGTATCTAACCTCTTTCATTGATCTACTATCCTATTTCTTAGCTAGTACCAAATACTTTTGATGATTGCTGTTTTATAATATAGTTTGGGGTTTGTAACTGCTAAGCCACCCTCCTTTGTATTTTTTTTTCATTAAAATTTTTTTAATATTTTTGAACTTTTGTTTTTCAGATTGTTATTATTTTTTCTACCCTCTGCAAAATAATTTTCTGTCAATTTGATTGGTATGGAACTGAACAAGTAGACCAACCTAGGCAGGATTGTCATTTTTATTATATTTGCTCAGCCTACCCATGAACAATTGATATTTTTCTCATTGTTTACTATTTTTGTGAGAAGTGTTTTGTAATTTTGTACATGTAGTTCCTGGGTTTGTCTTGGCAGGTAGACACCAAGTATTTTATTTTGTCTACAGTTATTGTGAATGAAATTTCTCTATCTCTTCCTGCTGGGCATTGCCAGTAATATATAGAAATGCTGATAATGTGGGTGGATTTATTTATATCTTGCAACTTGGCTTAACATGTGAATTGTTTCTGGTAGTTTTTTGGATGATTTTCTAGTATTCTCCAAGTATAGCAGCATCATATCATCTTCAAAGAGTGATAGTTTTATTTCCTCATTCCCTATTCTAATTCTTTAATTTGTTTTTCTTTTCTTATTGCTAAAACCAATATTTCTAGTATAATATTGAATAACAGGGGTGATAGTGGGTTTCCTTGTTTCACCCTTGATCTTGTTGGAAATGCATCCACAGCTTCTCTCCATTACAATTGTGCTTGCTGTTGCATTTGGGTAGATACTGCTTATTATTTTAAATAAAGCTCCCTTTATCCCAATGCCTTCTAGGATTTTTAATTGGAATGGGTGCTATGTTTTGTCAAAAGCTTTTTATGCAACTATTAAGATTATCATATGATTTCTGATGGTTTTGTTATTTATAAGGTTGATTATGATAATAGTTTTCCTGATACTGAACCAGTCCTACATTCCTGGTGTAAATCCCACTTGTTCAAACTCTATATCCTACTGATAAGTTGTTATAATCTTTTCACTAATATTTTGTTTAAACGTTTTACATCACTATTCATTAAGGAGATTGGTCTCTAATTTTGGCTCTTCCTGGTTTAGGCAGCTGATGTATATTTGTGGCATATAAGGAATTTTCCAGGACTCCTTCTTTATCTATTTTTCCAAATAGTTTACCTAGTATTGGAATTGTTTTTTTTTTTTTTTAATATTTGGTAAAATTCACTTATGAATTCATCTGGCCTTGAAGTTTTTTGTTTTGTTTTGTTTTGTTTGTTTGTTTGTTTGTTTTTAGAGATTTCATTGATTGCTTGTCATATTCTTTTTCTAAAATGGGACTTTATAAATAATTTATTTTCTCTTTTGTTATAAGCAATTTGCATTTTTGTAAATTTGTTTTTCATTTCAGTTAGATTGTCAGATTTGCTGGCACACAGCTGGGCAAAATAACTCCTAATTATTGCTTTAATTTTTTTATGGGTGGTAAATTCATCCTATTCATTTTTGATGCTGGTAATTTGTTTTTTTCCCCTTTTTTAAATCAATTAACAAATTATTTTCTCCTAGTTTGCCTTTCTATGTTTTTATTGAATCCTATGTTTGAAGATCAAATTTTCTGTTTAGTTTTAATTTTTTCAGTCAAAATGATTGAAAATCCCTTAATTCTTTAAAGATCTGTCTCCTCCACTGAAAGATGATGCTCAGTTTTGCTGGGTAGTTAATTCTTGATTGTAACCCCAGCTCCTTTGGCTTCCTAAATATCTTATTCCAGGTACTCTGGTCCTTTATTGTAGATGCTGCCAGAGCATGCATTATCTTGACTGTTGCTCCTTGATATCTGAATTGCTTTTGTCTTGCAGTTTGCAGTATTTTCTCTTGAGATTATAATTCTGGAATTTTGCAACAACATTCCTAGGGGTTTTTCATTTCGAATTTCTTTCTGGAAGTGATTATTGGATTCCTTCAATGACTATTTCACCCTTTGTTTCTAATATCTCAGTGCAGTTTTCCTTTTTGATCTCTTGAAGAATGTTATCCAGACTCTTTTTTAATCATATCCTTCAGGTACAGCAATAATCATTATATTATCTCTCCTGGATCTATTTTCCAAGGTGGCTATATTTCCAATGAGATATTTTTACGTTTTTTTTTATTATTCCTTTTAGTTTGCTTGACTGATTCTTCTTGTCCCATAGAGTCATTAGCTTCCATTTACCCCATTCTAGTTTTTAATATGTGATTTTCTTCACTTAGTTTTTGTATCTCTTTGTCCATTTCATTAATTCTACTTTTTAAGGTGTTTTATTCTTCAGTAGATTTTTTTTTTGCATTTAGCTAATTGTATTTTTTAAGGAATTGCCTTGTTTTTAAAAGCTGTTGACTCTCTTGCAAATGTCTCATTTCTTTTCTTGTTTTTTCTTCTACCTCTCTTATTTTACTTTTAAAATCTTTTATGAGGACTTCCAAGAAACCTTTTTTGGACTTGAGACCAATTCATATCATGATCTAAGATTTTTTCTATGCACATTTTTTCCTTATCTGAATTTTGTGTTTTATTCTGCTGCTCTGACAGCATAGTAACTTTCTGAGGTCAAAGTTCTTTTTTTTTTTTTTTTTGCTGTTTCTTGTTCATTTTCTTTCCTTTTCCTTTGATATTTCTTCTTCTTTTTTACTTTCATGGTTAAGCTCTGCTCCTCAGGTAAAGGAGGTGCTGTCCCAAGCTTCCTGTGCAGTCCTCAACCTTGGCTTTGAAAACAAAGCTCCTTGTGCTTTCAAAGGATAACTTTGTCTGCTCTTTTCAAGAACAGCCTGGTTTCCTACAAGTTGCCCTCTGAACTGGTACTTGTGGTTGCCCCACTGATTTGTCCCTTTACTGAGCCAAGATATTGTGTTTAAGAACCTTTCATTGGCTTTCCCAGACTCTGTCGGAACTGAGCTGTACACCCCTTTCATCTGCATGAGAATGACCTTTCTTGGCGTCTTTCCAATATACTTTGAGCTGGAGAGTTTTTTCAAACTCTGTTCTGAGGCTTGGTTTTATGTGGTTTTTGAAACTGGGGAGAAATCGAGCAACTTCCTGGGTTTACTCCACTATTGTGGAATAACCCAGAAGACTATCTCTTTATGATGTTTTATCAATACTTTGAATTCAAAATAGAATCTATTATCTTTCCTCAAAAAGCTACTTTTCTTCCAAATTTCCCTATTTTTGTTAAGGACAAAGCAACTCTCTAAGTCACTTAAATTTATAAACTCAGAGTTTTATTCTTCCCTCTAACTTTCATTCTTCCCTCTCTCTCACACACTTAAGTCACTTATCAAGTTAAATCTGTAACAACCACCAGAGCAAGTTCTGAAATTTCTGGTTTAAGCATTGGTATCTTGGAAAATGGAAAATGCTCCATATTGAAAATTTATTTGTTGTCCTTGTTTTATCACTGAGAAGTAAGAAATTAATGGAGACAAGGCCAATAATAAAGATTAAACCTGAATTTCCTAATAGTAATTTTTTCAAGAGTCAGTTAACAAATATTTGCCATTTTCTGATCATTCTATAACAATTTAATCCAATTGAAAATGTCATTTTTACAATTCACTTGATATTTTTTTAAGATTATGTCCTATGTACTTAAGTTGTCTTCATGAAAAAAGGCTATTTCATACAAATGATCCTAATATTACATTTTTGGTGATTTGCTTAAGTTACCCATTTTCCATGTGGTTCTCAAAAATTCTAACATAGCCACTATATCTGGGTCTCTTTTAAACATTTTTAGTATGTCAATAAATCATGAATATAGGAATGAATTAAAGATTTTGAGATGTTCAACACACATCATATGTTGCTTTCAAGCAATTAGTTCAATACTTGTTGAATCAATAATAAGTACCTTCTTTTTACTGTTTTACTAGACCCTTTCTAATTACCATAATTAGTAGGCTTCATCATATTACCCTATATGGGATGGCAAGAGTCTAAAGACGCTTGGTTATGATATGCTACAGTTAGGCCACAGTCAGTGGTAAAACATTAACTGTGTTGAAAGATTTTATAATATAGTTAGAAATGGAAATACAGATGAATATAATATGTAATATTTATTTATTTCAAAAGATTTATTCTAGAACTTACAGCATGTTAACAATTAATGATTAACTGATGAATCATTTTTTTTAAACTGCCTTCTCATATAAATCTATCCATAATTCACTTTGGTCACAAATACTAAAACTAAGTAAATGACTAAATATAATGAATTCTTAGAAAATTGTGAGTAATTTTAATACTAGAATACACAGAGCAGAACTGGGACTTATAAAATCATTAAGAATGGAATAGATCTTAATTGACTAGAAAAGTTTAATTCATCTTCAGTAAAAGTTTAGAATGTATTTCATTCTTTGAGGCCAAGAAACATATGATGAAATATAACATTATTTAATAAATAGTAGAATTGCTGAACATATTAATACTAAATTATAGAAAGCCAAATCAAATATAAACAAAGAAAGTACTGTCAGAACATAATAAATTCTGTTTTATTCATCAAATAATAAACTACCTGAGAAATAACATTTAACTTTGACATATGATCTTTTATCCAAGTAATGATTAAAACAATGGATCTGAAAAAGAGATCTAATTTTCTATTTACCTTTCTGTAATGCAAAATTCAGAGTTTCCTTCCTCTTTGTCAAGTTTAGAGTTAGTTAAATGACAGCAAACTCCTGATGCACCAAAGCAAGTTTATAAATCTGATTTCCATAGCAGACAAGTCTAAAAATATAAAAATATATATATATATATATATATATATATATATATATATATATATATATTAATTGTGATCTCATCTTAGAATAAGCAATGCTTAGACAAAAGTACTACTTGAAAAGGAGTGAGATCTTATAAATATATACTGGAACAAGGCTTTCTTTAAAATTAAGCATTTTCAGAATTTCTAGCTATTAAAAAATCCATTTTTAAATGAACAGCTTAAGTGCCAAACTTCCACATTTCCCAAAATCATGTTTTTCTTCATAGCTTGCCTTTTTCAAATATAAATAAAATACACTGTCTTTGACTACATATTGTTTGACTATCAAATATCTGAATCACTAGACTTTTAAACAAGGCTTGGGAATAGGTTTTGAGATCATTGGGCAACTTCAATTTTTTTTTTCTTTTTTATGACACTTGAGTTCTCAAAATAATTTTGACATCTTTCTTATGTAGCATTTAATTCATGTTTTTGATCATGTATAATATTATCTTAAAAGTTTCTGGGAAGTGGAAGCTCAGGAGGGATTTTATTAATAGCTGGAGAAGAGTCCAATTATTCTAGTAATTTCATGTGTAAAACAGTGATGAACAAGGAAATTGGAAACATTTAAATTTCATTATATAAAAACCTATATAATGTTGTTGTTCATTATTTTGCTGAATCAATTGCACTTATTAGAAATTAATCCATCAGTATGACACTTCACACTTGCAAAATTTAAGGTTTATACACTGTTTTAGGGGCTGAAGGCATTTTTCTGAGCCACTAGAGATTGCTCCTCAGAAATAACTCATATGGCCTAGAGATCTAGATATTGGATTTTAATAAATTGTCATCATTTTCATGTTTATCATCAAGAAATATTTATTGAGCATCAAATTCTATTCAATCCAACAGACATTATTAAAATCATTTTATATATGTGGCAGATTGAATGAAAGACTGGAAGTAGAGACATGATGATGTAATGTCAAGCCCTGCCTTTCATATTCACACTTTTTTTTTTTTTAGTGAGAAAAAGGAAATCAATTAATCTTTTAATGAATCTCCCTCCCTCCAAAACTTCTGTAATACCTTAAGTTGTGGTAATTTGTACGTATCTGTTATACATAATTAGAGCAAATTTGATATTGATTAATTTACATTTAAAATTTTTAGGGACAGTATTCAAATTGTTTTTGTTTGTAATGTTTGTTATTTAAGTCTCGTCTGAAATATTTAGTCCAATATTGATGTCATACTAGAGAAATTACACCAGTATATTAGATAGTATTTGAAGGATTGTTACTAAAGTGAGGGAAGGTTGGCAGTACAAACCATAAAAACAAAACATTAAAGAAGTAGGGATGTTTAACATTGAATAGAGAGGGTTGTGAGTTTGGTGTTGCTGCTGGTGAGGTACAGTTGTTATTGATTATAATGTTTATTTTGTGGTATAGAGGAAAGGAGGCAATATTGGTTGTTCTTCAAGTATTTGAAATAAGAAAAAGACACAACTCAGAGCAATAAGTGCAAATTAAAGGAGTAAATTTAAGTTTGATACAGGAAAAAGCATTTCTAATGACCATTGCTATACAAAAGTAGAATGAATGGTTTCTTAGTACCATTATGTCCCTCTCACTAAATATCTTCAAGTCAGAATGCCCACTATATCAGGTCAGGTGTGTTTTCTTGATTATTTTTTTTTTTTGTTTTTTTATGTTATTAAAATCCTTCTATTTATCTATATCAATATCAATATCTATATCTATATCTATCTATCTATCTATATGGCATAGTAAAGAAAGGTTGATGGTAGCTAGCTAACCATTCAGGTCCTTTTAAAATCTCAAAATATATGAGTCTTTGAGTCATTTATTTACATTGTAGAGCAAACTTCAACGATGAAATTCACTTATGGCATTGTAGTACGAACTTCAAAATGTACATAGGAGTGCATTGGGAATTACAGGGGAAAAAAAACAAGAAAAACAGTTGCTGCACTCATTATACTATTTTTTTTACTAGATACAATCACAGATATAGCTAAAGAATTAATGCCACAATATTATATCTATCATAAAAAGCTTAGTCTAAAGAACGCAGCATTATGCAGTCGAAAGCATACTGGCTTAATAGTTAGAAGATTTGGACTGAAATCCTGTTTCCACTATAGGCTGTGATGTTAAGCAAGTATTTTAACCCACTTGGGCCTCAGTTGCCTCATCTGGAAAGTAATTGAACTGAAAAACCTCTGAGGTCTCTTTCAACCTAAGGTCTAAGATGCTATGAGAATCTATAAGGCATTGTTTTTTGTTTTTAGTTTTTTAAAAATTCCCCTTCATTCCAGGAGAAAGAAGAAAAAAGCACCTCAAGTCGAAATAGAAATGTGTGAAGGAGGGTGCTGATGCTTATTCATCTGGTGGTAAATTATTCTTGACATTTGAGGCATCAAAATTATAACTTCAGGGCAGCTTCTGACCCATAACCACAAAACGATGATTATCCCCTTCTCTTTGATGTGCACATTCTAATGCCATTAACTCTGAAGACAAAGGGGGAGGATGCACTTCAGTACCTGGAGACTTTATTCAATATTTGATCAAATTCACCAAGTGGAAAAGGTAGCCAGGTTGTCTAACCTGAGTTTTTTGCAGTTTGAATAAATGAAAAGCCCTGGGCCTGACACTAATCTTCTGGATTTATACATTTCTTTCTTGGCTGCATAAACTGCTTGGCTTTCTTTCCTCTAGTTGTAAAATGAGCTGCAGCCTAAATCCTAGTAGGAGGCTTTGGCTCTGGAAATAGTGTTTTTACTCTTAAAACAAAAGAGCCTGTCTAGCTTTAATTTTTAGCTTAGGGGGTCAAAGAAATGGAAAAATGGATGAAAATTCAATGTCTTATCTAAGCAGACAAGATAAAGATGACTGTCCTTTTTATATTTATAGTAATTGAATATATTGATATCTTTGAATTGCTATTATATTAATAGATTCACAGTTTTTAATTGATGGAAAATTCATCTAATTCAAATCCTATCATTTTATAGATAGATAAACTGAGGCCTAGAAAAAATGAAATAATTTGCCCAAAATCCTCCAGCTGAAAAAAAATGCCAAAAAGGTGTTCAAATTTATGCCCATTTACTCCAAAATCCTACATTTTCCTTCATATCATCCAGCATCTTTCATTCTCCCTCTGCCTATGTGCATATACACACATGAACATACAAGAATACATAAAAGCTGTTCCCTGTATCTAATCTCAATTCCAACTTCTTTTTCAAGCTCCAAATGGAGTTACATATGTAAAAATAATACAGAACTGAACAATTAACTGATGAATTCCCAACACTTGGCTAATGTTAAAAGGGAAAACTATTGGGGACGTGTCAGTAAAGTGTGTATGTGGCAGAAAAATGGCCAGTAGGAGAGAATGTTTACTTAAAAGATTGATAACTAGCTCAGAGTAGTCTGCAAAGTGGCAGGGCAAAGAAGAAGAATATCCGGGCTGGACAGCATGTAAACTGGGTCTATAAAAGCATTGTAACTGCACCAGACGGGAGGAGTTACTGAGAAGAGTTAGGAGTGACCAAGAAGAGTTAGGGGGAGTCAAGGAGTGACTGGAGAGAGCTAGAAGAGTATATAGTACTTAAATAAACGTTTTGCTGTAAAATCAAGCTGGTGTGTCCCAGGTGCTCTGTAGAGAATAGACACGGGGGGGAAAGATGGGGGAGAAGACAAGGGATTTTAAGCACTTTTTACCCTCTTTATAATATTATATCGACTAAAAATATTTGACCTAAATATAAAGATAAGAAGAGAACCTCACCAGCCGGAAAATCTGCAGTCTCGCCAAAAAGGTTGGTTCCGGGACCGTGGGGAGATCAGCTCAGAAGAAGAGAAATTGGTTCTGAGGAGAGCCTAAACCGAAAGTGAAAGCACAGATCTCAGCACAAGTGCAGCCCAACCCGCAGTATATGGTTTTTCCTTGGGGCAGCTGGGATCCTGCCGGGAGGGACGCAGCCTGGGTTAGCCTCCAATCTGAGCAGGGGGAGCCGGCGGGGCCAGAGCTTTTCCAAACCCAATTTAATGGGGAGACACTGGGGCAGAGTTCCCGGCGGTCTGGGTCTGGATCAGCCCCTCACAGTCCCACAAGGGCCCGGCCTGGGGGAGTGACACTTTCACCCCTTAGTCTGTGCCGGGCAATTCTAACCCACACGCCCCATTTGATAGCCGGGCCGTGCAACCCCTTCCAAGGAAACTCTCACCAGAGACTCCCTACCTTGAGCCAGAAATTGGTTTACATCTTCCCCTCTTGGGGGTGTTAACCCCCTTGCCAGGAGACACCCCCTAAAGGCTTTAAAACATGAATAAAAAGATGAAAGAACGATCCACAGTTCTATGCAGACAAAACGGTCAGCAAACCTGAAGAGACCTCAAACACAAAATGCATCAGACTGACCTCCTTTACATGATACTTCCCAAGAAGAGACCATTAAAAAAGCCAAAAGAGAGTTAGAAGATAAATGGGAAAGGAAGGGAAGCCTTCAAAGAAAAAAAACTTCCTGAAAACAATTGAAAAGTTAAAAATTCCCAGGAAGTGCAGGGAAACAAATTGGTGTTGGAAAAAAAAAAAATCTCGGGAAGAATTGAATTGAAAAATAAAGAATTATAGAAAGTAGGATTTGTGAATTGAAAAGACAAAGAATTTGGGAGGATTGTGAATTGAAAAGACAAAAACACAAGAAAAGTAGGATCTGTGAATTAAAAAGAAAATAATTCATAAAAAAACTAGTGAAATAAAAAAATTCAAGACCAAAACAATACATTTAAAAACCAATTTGGACATATACGAAAGAAGTAAAAAAGCAATGAAAAAATAATTTTTAAAAAATTAGAACTGAATAAAAAACTAATGATTCAATGAGACAGCAAGAATAGTCAAGCAAAACAAAAATGACAAACTGGAAAACCAAATTATCTACTTGCAAAAACGACAGACTTGGAAAAATAGATCTAGAAATAATCTGAGGTTACTGGACTTTCCGAAAACTATGATGAAAAAAGAGCCTAGATACCATTTTACAAGAAATCATCAAAGAGAACTGCCCAGAGAAAGAATCCAAAAGGTAAAATAGGAAAAAAGAATTCATCGAACACCTTCTGAAAGAAAACCCAAAATAAAAACCCCAAGGAATTGTCCAAATTTCCCAGAACACAGATTAAGGAAAAATTTACAAGCAGCCAAAACCCATTTAAATACCGAGGTGCCAAATAAGGATCACCCAAGATCGGCTGCCCTACATTGGGGAAAGAAGGGCCTGAATAAATATTCTAAAACAAAGAACTTGGGATGCAGCCAAGAATAAACTACCCAAAAGCTGAGATTTTCTTTCAGGGAAGAAGATGGACATTTAATGAAACAAATGAATTCCATTTGTTTCTGGAAAAAACCAAATAAACAAAAATTTGATCTCCAACCATAGAACCAAGAGATGCAGAAAAGGAAAGATAACTTTAAATTATTTCTTTGGAATAAAAACAATCATGTATAATTTGATTGTATGATAAAATAAAAAAGGGAAGAATTGGAAAAGGGATGATGGAGAAAAGGTGGGAAGGAGGATAAAGAAACCCATCCCCAAAAAGGGCAAAAAACATATTCTGAGGGAATTAGAAAACATTGTGGTTTTAACCCATCAGGTTAAAAAAAAAATTGACATTTGTTTTAGAAAATTTCCCGTAAAAACAGGGGGGAAAAGAAAGGAAAAGGGGGAAAAAAAAAGGGGGAGGGAAAAAGGGAGGGGTAAAAAGAAGTTAAAGGGGAGGGTTGGGGAAAGGGTGTAAAGCATAACAGGAGTTATTAGGATGGGAAGGAAATACATTTTAGTAATTCTAACCAAAATGGGAATGGGATGAACCCCCAAAGAGGAGGCAGATAGCAGACTGGATCAAAAGTCAGAACCCTAAAATGTTGTTTACAAGCACAAAGCAGGGAGATACATTAAAGAAAGGTAAAAGGTGGAGAAAATCATTATGTTTGGGTGAAGTCGCAGGGGGATCCTTATCCAGATCAAGCAAAGTAAAAATTGATCTAATAAAAGAGAAAAGGAAGGAAACACATCCTGCAAAGGGAATAAACAACGGCAAATCAAATTGAAATATATACCAAGTGGTATCATACAACCCTAAAGGGGGGAAAAGAGCTAAAGAAGAAAAAAAAAAACGTAATAGTAGGAGATCCAACCTTACCTCAGAATTAGACAAACAAACCACAAAACAAATAAGAAAAGAAATTAAAAAGAAATAGAATATTAGAAAAATTAGGTATGTTGGATCTTTGAGAAAATTAATGGAGATAAAAGGAATATACTTTCTTCTCAGCAGTTCATGGAACCCATTCAAAAATTGACCAATATTAGGACAAAAGACTTAAAATTAAATGAAGAAAGCAGAAATAGTAAAGCTTTCTTTTCAGATCATGATGCAAAAAAACACTTAAAAAAAGTTGGGGGAAATAGACCACAAAGTAATTGAAACTTAAAACTCTTCTTAAAGAATGATTGGGTGAAGCAAAATTATAATACAATTAATAATTTCACCAAGATAATGTCGATGATGAGACCTCATACCAAAATTTGGGATAACCAAAAGCGGTAATAAGAGGGAATTTTATATCTTAGAAGCATTTGAATAAAACAGAGAAAGAAAAAGATTAATGAATTTTTTAACTAAAAAATAAAAAAAATTAAAAACCAATCAAAATATTAAATTGAAATTTAAAATTAAAAGGAGAAATTAAAAATATTGAAAGTAAAAAACTATTGAACTAATTAATAAAACTGAGTTGGTTCATGAAAAGCAAAAAATTAGATAAGCCTTTGGAAATCTGATTAGAAAAAGGAGGGAGGAAAAATGAAATTAGTGTCTTAAAATGAAAAGGGAGAACTTTCCACCAATGAAGAGGAAATTAAGAAATAATAAATTATTTTCTAATTTTATGCCAATAAAATTTGATAACCTAAGGAAATGGATGATACCCCAAAAATATGACTTCCCAGACTAAAGAGGGGAGGAAGAATTTTTTGAATATCCCATTTAAAAAAGAAATAGAACAGACAATTAAACAACCCCCAAGAAAAACCAGGACCAGATGGTTACATGTGAATTTACCAAACATTTAAAGAACAATTCCCAATGCATAAAATTATTTGATAAAATGGGGAAAAGGAGTCCTACCAAATTCCTTCTATGACACAGACATGGTAATAAATAAACCAGGTAGGCTGAAAACAGAGAAAGAAAATTATAAAATCTCCCTAATGAATATTGATGCTTAAATCTTAAATAAGATATTAGCAAAAGACTACAAAAAATCATCCCAAGATAATAATATGATAAGTAGGTTTATACCAGGAATGGGGTGGTTCAATATTAGGAAAACATAATATAATTGGCCATGTTAATAACCAAATTAAAAAAACCAATGATCATTCAATTAAAAAAGATTTGATAAAAACCAACATCCATTCCTTAAAAACCTTGGAGTATAGGAAAAATGGATTTTCCCAAAAAATAAGCACTATTTAAAACATCAAAACATCATATGTAATGGAGACAAACCAACCATTCCCAATAAGATCTGAGGAAACAAGGTTTGATCAAGTTATTATTTAATTTGTATTAAAAGTATTAGCAATAAGAGCTGAAAAGAGATTAAAGGAATAAAAAAGGCAATGGGAAAAAAAAACCCTTTGATACATTTTAATAAAAACCCCAAGATTTTCAAAAATTTTAAAGTAATCCAAATTTAAAATTTTTTTTAAAAAAAAAACCACAAAAGTACCATTCTTAATATCATAACCCAAAAAACAAAGTCGGACGAGAAATTATTTAAATAATACTTAAATAAAATTTTTAAATTACGCCAAAAAATCAAAAACTTTATGACAAAATTACAAACTTTTAAAAAAAAGTCAAATTAAAATTGAAAAAAAAATCCTTTGGAAGGGCAGCAAATTAAAAAGATGACAATTACCAAACTAATTATTTATTTAGGTATACCAATTCAGAGTAAAAAACATTTTAAGACCTAGAAAAAAAAAACAAAAATTTTTGGAAAAAACAAAAAGGCAAAGGAACAAAATTAATAAAAAAAAAAATAAAATGGGTGGCTTAGCTTAAGATTAAAATTATTTATAAACGAGACCAAAATATTTTTAAATGGAAGGAAAGTTATTGACAAAAAAAGGTTCAAGGGATAAAAAAGAACAATATACAACCTAGTTTTTTGACAAACCCAAAAAATCCCAGTTTTGGGAAAAACTTACTTTTTAAAAATTCTGGGAAAATTAAATAATGGGAAATTCTTTTTATTAAAATCAAGATAAGAAAAATGGGTTATGACCAAGGATAAAAATTTAAATTTTAATAAATTAAGAAAAAGGTAAGTTTATTAACCGGAAAAATTTTAGACCAAACAGAACAAATCATTCTGATCAAAAATAAAAATTTAAATACCAAATGAAAAGGGGTTTTGGACAAACAAACTTGAGAAAGATTAGAAAAGAATAAACTGGGAAAAATTTTTCAGTAAATTCTATGGCCCATTTCCAAAAATATAGAGAAAATTAATTTATTAAAAAATAAGATTCCCCAATTGGAAAAATGGTAAAAGGATATGAAAAGAAATTTCAGATGAAAGAAATTGAAACTACTACATATGAAAAAGAGCCCAAGCATTATTAATAAAAATAAATTAGAACAAATCTAGATACTACAAAGTCAATTTTCTAAGAGCAGGAAAAAATAATGAGAGTTGGAGGGATGGGAAAAACTACATTGATCTTTTTATTTGAACGAATCCAAAAACCATTTTTTGGAAAAGTTTTGGAATTTTTTCAAAAATTATAAATTCTACCCATCCGCATTGAATGGGTTTAAAAAATTAAAAAGGGGGATGTTTGGAAAGTTTGTACCCTTTTTTTAAAAAATAACTAATGGATGTCCACCGTTGGGAAGGCTGAATAAAGTGGAATGTTTATGAAATTTCTTTTGAGAAAGACCAACAGGAAACGAAAGGCCTGAAGCTTATAACTATGCTGGTGAAATGAGCAGGACCAGGAGACCATTATATACTTCAACAACAATACTATATGATGACCAGTTCTGATGGACCTGGCCATCCTCAGCAATGAGATCAACCAAATCATTTCTAATGGAGCAGTAATCAACTGAACCAGCTATGCCCAGAAAAAGAACTCTGGGAGATGACTAAAAACCATTACATTGAATTCCCAATCCCTATATTTATGCACACCTGCATTTTTGATTTCCTTCACAAGCTAATTGTACAATATTTCAGAGTCTGATTCTTTTTGTACAGCAAAATAACGTTTTGGTCATGTATACTTATTGTGTGTCTAATTTATATTTTAATATTAATATATTTAACATCTACTGGTCATCCTGCCATCTAGGGGAGGGGATGGGGGGGGTAAGAGGTGAAAAATTGGAACAAGAGTTTTGGCAGTTGTTAATGCTGTAAAGTTACCCATGCATATATCCTGTAAATAAAAGGCTATTAAATAAAAAAATAAAAAAAATAAATAAATAAATAAAGAGAATAGATCACCGCTAGAGAAGAGAGGTGCTGGAGACATCCAAAGACTGGGAAAGGTAAGAGTCCAGGTGAGACCCTCTTGGTGAGTAGAGGGACACTTACAGAAAACAAGTAAGCCTGATTTAGTCCTATACTTTCCCAAGACTCACCTCTGCTGTGTGCTATGGAGACATGACCTAAGATAGAGCTGTATAGCTTGTATACATTTCACGTAGAAAATTTATATTTTATTTAGACTCCTTTTATGGCAAGATTAGATTCCAAGTCCCAATGTCCCTTGACTAAATCACTCAAGGGTTGCCTTGTCATTAAGAGAGAACTGTTTTCATTCCTTGGGGAAATTTTAGCTTTTTTCTCTTCTTATATCTTTCCTGATTTTTTTGGATGGTCAGAATATTTCTTTTGGTGGAGGAGAAGGTAGATATTATAACCAACATCTCATGTCTTTCATAAAGGCTAAGGGAAAAACTGACAAGTTCTCATCCAGATTTGACTTTAAGATAAATAGATACTATTAATTAATTACAGAAAAATGTTGAGCCAGACTAAGTTTTGAACAGGTGAAATTTGTCTTTGGCCTTCCAAGTTCCTTTCAGTGTTCCTTCTATCATTTTAGCTCCCCTCAAACTAGTACCAGTTCTACTCTCATAATAACATGAGGAGTTTTCTTTTCCTAATAACAATTTATCCTGTTGACTCTAGTCTCTTAGGCAGCATATTGATATACTCCACCAAGGTCCTTCCTTACAAATCCCCACTCTCTCAGTTTTGAATTCGTTGTTAAAGAGTACTTCTCCATTTCATCCTCTTTCCCCACAGACATGTCTGTCAGGAAACTCTTAGTTATAGACCAAGTTCTCTTAATCTTTAACTTCAATTACTATCTAGTCACTTAGCAAATAGGAAAACAGGAAAAGGCCAAATGCTCATGCAGTTCCTAGACAAAATATAATTCATGCCTTAATGAACTTAATGAAAGTGACATTGTGGACATGGTAACCTTAATTTTGCTACCTAGTACATCAGCTCAGATTCAACTAAATAGTGTGTAAGCTCTTGCTAAAAATCACGTATTCTAGATCCCTAACTAGAATCATGAAAACCTACTCTAAGTACTTAAATTAGTAAACTTCAATGGACATCTAATTCAACTCCAATTTTAGATGATATACTATGTCTTGAGGTAGCTAAGTACATTTAAAAAATCACCTTTATGTAGAGATGCAAGTTTGGAAAAACTCTCCCACAACAATCCTGTATGCTTAGCTATAATTTTCATGTAAAATTTGAGGCTCACGTCTCAGAGAGATTTGAGATGCCCAAAACAAACTCATATAAATTAAATAATAAAGGAAATATCTTAATTCAGGTCCTTTGCCACCAGTACCCTTGTTCCACACTACCTTGCCTCTCAGGTTTGAAAAGATTAAATTGATTCTGTATCATTTTAAGATTGATTATATGTACTTTTTTTTTTCAAAAGGTTTCTGAACTTAGTGCTGAAATTCAGCTGACATTTAAGTTCAGAAATACAGTTCTTCTATTAATCATTGGCCTATTCTTACCTCAAGGAATGATATTGTCCTTGATGACTGCAGATGGACATAAGGGAGTATAGTATTTTTAAGCCACTAAGTTATACTTCAAGGATAGTCTGGTTTGCTGTCCAAAAAGTCTGGCCCACTCTCTTTTAATCTTGAAGGTAGACTCAAACAATGAACATTTCTTGGTCATGGAAAAGGCAGAAGAATCTGTTGTCTCATTTCAAGACTTTCAACCAATCATATTGTACCCTTTGCTGAATCTATAACCGGTTATCTTGTCTTCAACCCCATGATTCTGCTTTGTTCTTTATTGTAGCATTATAAAAATAATTAAGTCATAATCTTGAGGTCTTTGACTAAAAATGAGGTGAGCCACTGACTGCATTAAGAATAGGTTCAATGTGCCACTGATAAATTCTTTTCTTACTTGGATAAACTATGTCTCATTCTACTTAAGTTGAATTATACTAGTGATAGGCTAAATGACTTGCCTAATGTCAAATAGCAGCAAATATCAGAAAAAGGATTCAAATATAGGTCTCATCTCTAAAGTCAATATTCCTTTCTCTGCATAAAGTTGTCTTCCATATTTTGATCTAAACTCTGGCTTTTCGTAACTCCCTTTTTACTGCTCTAAATTCTTCCTGCTGGAGACAAAGAAGAAGGAAGAAATAAATATATTAGATATAGTAGTCTTTCAAATTAAGGAAGATAGTGATTAAATATTAAATATTTTCTGAAATACACTCCACATTTTTTAACCAGTCCTGGTCTGATATGTTTTTGAATGTGTTTATGACATCATGATCATAATTATCTGGACATATTTTAGATTATCAATGTCTTGTGTATATGGAATACATAAAAAACTCAAAATGTTTAGATAATTTCTGACTAGGTAGGCCACAATAGAACTCTCATAATCATAGTCAGCATTTACTAAGTATTTTATCATGATATAATCAGCACAATGTTATCCAAATATAGGAGAACCTAGATAAAAGCATTGAATGTAAAGAATCCCTCTTACACTTGATCTCTGTGAAGAACATATTCTATGAAAATTGCAAATAACTTTGGTGAAAACATCTGTTTTATGCTTCTCAATAAAATTGAAAATATTAAAGTTTTTGCATTGACATCATAGTCCTTTCAAATTTTCTGATACCGGAAAGATCAAATTTCCCATTGTAACAAAGAAAAATAAATAAAAACAAAAAATAAATGAATAATGGACTTTTCTTAAAATGTATATTATATAATGTTCTAGTGATCTGCTGTCTTTCTTCTTTGAATGTAAATGTTGGCACTATAAATAAACTCAGACAAAAAAAGAAAATCAATCAAAGGATTGCAAATAAACGATTTATTTAAAGTCTTTTAAAAACCATAGGTTTACAAGAGAGGGGAAACAACATTATTTCAATGAATGTTTGGACATCACATATTGTAGGACTCATAGTACATATTAGGGCAAAGACAACTATGATGATCATTTCAGTTTGTGTGCCAACAACTTTTATTATGAATATCAAGTTATAAAATTTCAGTGAAGAACTAAATAAAACTCAACAAATGAAATTAGTTTAGATTTTGAAATGTGGTAGAAGATGGGATTTAAGGAAAAGCAGCAAATACTATAGTGAAAGAAAAAAAAATTAAATCAAGAAAAGAGAGTGAGCTTTCCTTAGAATGTCTGATATTACTGTCCAGGTAGTCCTATATCTGTTCTTAATGAAAATATTGGTACTATAAAGCAATTCAGAAGTAAAAAGAAAATTAATCAAAACTTGGTTCCAAAGAATAGAAAGTAAGACATCTATTTCTCCTTTCAGTAAATAAATAGGTGTCTATAAATAAAGAATCATTAATACATTATAAGATGTGGTTGCTCTGGTGGTCTATTTTATTAAACTAGCTTTCTTTGTTACAAAGGAAGGTTCAGTAAGTAGGTATAGTATATTCATTTGTGTGTGTATGTATATATGTACACACATACATATATATGCATGTATGTGGGTATGTGTGTATCGGTGCTGCAATACTAAAAAAAAAACATTTTTAAAGAGAAAATATGGTTTAAAAGTAAGAAATGAGAGAGACAAAAACTTGTGGAAAATGTAAAAGCCTTATTTTTTTATATAATGGTCATTTTCTTCAAGGAGAGTTGGAAGTCAGTGATGATGGCAAACAAAAAAAATCATAAAATATGAATTGATTATTTTAATAGACAAAATATGACTATTTTCTGATGTAGAAGTCATTTCTATATCTACCCTATGTAAATAGTCATACCACAGCCTTTTTAGAGCAAAAATCAAAATCAATGCCAAAGTATTAGAAAGAAAAAACAAGATAGGGTATGCATCCAAGGTAATTCAAACCTGACCTAATTAAACAAGCTGATTATGGGTTTTTGTAAAAGACATCAGCATAGACTATCATTGTTTTTTTAAGGAAATTTAATCATGTAAATTATTTTTTGTATTGAGGACTCCACTGTTATCTAGCAATATTGGCAACCACTATGTACTCTTTGACAAAAGTAGAGTTGTTATAGCCAAGAGAGTAGCATACTTTAAAATATAAACTCATTTGTAAAATTTATGGAAGGAGATGGAGGAAAAACATCACTTTGTAAACAATCAGAAATAGTGTGCAGAAAAATGTTTACAGTATGCTATTAATAGAAATAAATCCAGGGGCCATTTAAGAATGAAACAATAAGCATCAAATCAGCAAACAGGTAAAATATAAATAAATGCTATATGTAAATATATTTTATATTCATCCAAGTTATTGTGCAAAAAATAATTAAATCACCAGTCAAAGATGCCTGCATAAATGACTTTCCTTCTGAGTAATAGTAATCTGCTAGTTACTACTCTTTGTGTTAGACCAATCAAATGCATATAATATTTTAACTTTCTTTTGTGTTATTGCCAGTAGTATGGGGAACAAACTGCTATTCATAATTTAAAGTTCTTGTTTTTTTAACCACATGTCTTCAATCTACCTTTCCCTTAATTTTTTAATCACCTTCGTACCATCTTTGATCTCATCAAACTAGCTTTGTTTCTCCTCTTATGTGATATTCATACCCCTATCTCAGGCTCTTTGCATAGACTATCATATATCTGGGAAGCAATCAAACCTCACAACCACCTGTTAGAATTATTAGTTTCCCTCATAGGGAAACTCTCCCTCCTATAAAATGCCTTTTCTGATTTACCCAGACTCTAGTGCATTCTCCCTAAAACATGATATGCTACATTTATGGATTTGTAAATACTTGTTATAACTTATCAACCCTTTCACAATAATTAACTTGATATATGTTAACATATTGTCTTTCTATGATATAGTGTGAACTCCTGGAAAGAGAAACTTTTTCATGTTTTTCATATTTCTAGGACTAAAGACTGTGTTTGACACAGTTTGTGGTTTACTTGTAAGGTGTTTTCACGCTTTCTATCATTTTCTTTATCATGGCTTTACATTTTCAGTTATCCCTTCTTCTCTAAATTGAAAACTGTTTTGCCTGATAATGATAAAAGAAACAGTAAGAGGACCTGGCCAATCCTGCTCTTTCTATCATACTTTAATATGGCCCTATCATTTCCAAGTAACAAATATATTCCTTCTCCATTTTTCTCCCTACTCCCCAACCAAGTTAACAGAAATTTTTTGTTAAATGTTTGTGCACAATTTCTTTACCTCCTAGATTCAAGTTTTTTTGTTACTATTCATAATTTTACAGATTTTTAACTAGAAGGAACCTTAAAAAGATCATTCTATGATCCCTTCATTTTGAAATTGAGGAAATTGAGACAAAAGATTTAAGGGATTTGCCTAATAGCACACAATAGCAAATTACAGAGTTGGACATGAATCCAAGAATTATTCTTCTAGAAGTACTATTTTTTTCCACTATAACAATCTGCCATAGAAGGAAATGTACATTCCCCTACGCCTCCCTAGAACAGATAGCATGGCTTTTCTTTTTGTTCTTGATATAATAGAAAAGGTAGGAAAAAAATTAAAGCCTCCAAAGCATAACACTAGTCAAGCAACTCCTATGATTTCTCCCTATGCAACCATGAAAAATCACTTAACATTTCTGGGCCTCACTGTCCTAAACTATAAAATGATTTTTTGGATTAGATGAAATCTGGCATATAAAACAATCGATACTCTCTCCTCTCCTCTCTTGTCCTTTGCTCTCCTCTTCTCTTCTCTTCTTTCCTCCCTTCTCCACTCTTTTCCTGACCTCCCCTTCCTTCCTTCTTTCTTTTCTTCCTTTCTTCTTTTTTTCTTCCTTCCTTCCTTTTTTTCCTTCTTTTTCATATATGTTGTATGAGAGGCAAAGATGGAATAATCCAGTGAAAATGCTCAGTAGGCAGTGAAGAGTTGAAGCTAGTATTCAGGAATGTGATTTAGATTACCTTTAAGTGTATGCTAAAAGTCATTCTCATAAAGTCAGTAATTGAAGTTATGAGAGCAATTGGAAATAGTTTAGTTTCTATAGACTATAGAATGACTATACACATTTCAGATAAATATTTGTCATGGCTTAGAAGAGCAATGATCACAATTTCTCAACAGTATTCTATTTTAACACAATTTCTTATCCTGCATAATCAATAGTTACCAAGAAGTTAAAAAGAAAGAGAGGTGAGAGAATTGTCCAAGCAATCTGCAATGTGAAACAAAAATCTTTGTTTGTTTTAAAGTTAATGTAGACACACTTTAATCAGTTATCTGGACAAATCTATAGCCAATATTTGAATAACTATTTAAATTTTATTCAAAGTATCATGGCACTCTCATTCTCTTCTTTTCATTATGTTAATAAACCAAACACAAAATTCTCAGGTGGTGCTGTGTCTATGCAGTTGCTGCCAGCAACCAAGAGGCTATTGATTTGATAGTTGTTGTTTTTGGATCAGTGTGAGCCTGGCACTCCCAGGTTCTATTGCAGCCAGCCCATCTTGGCTCACTGGGCTCAGTAAACTATCCCATGCCAACAGGAGGGACCTGGTGAGTGGAATACATCACTTGAAAAACCTTAAAAGCAAGTGTTATTTTTCCTGATCCAAATTATGTTTGTCTTACTCTACCAACCATGTATGCATCATAGATGGGAGAAGAATCTTCAAAAATCTTTTTAAAAAATTGGGCGGGGGGGGGGGCACATGGCCATCTTGGGCCACTTTTAGTTCAGAATTTTTGCCCTGTCTTAAATCTGAATTGAGTGGGTATAGGATGATTGAAGTACTTGATTGTAGTTACTAATGTTTTTCAATTTATTTCACTAGAAGACATTGACTTAAAGTATTTTTTTTTTTTTTGCTAAAATCATTTTAGAAATCCATGTCTCTCGCACTAATCTTTGGCCATATGCTTTAGGATTTCATGTAAGTCCACTATGTATTTTATTGTCTTCTAATGGTTCCATAGTTTCTCTATAGCTTAAGACATTTTTACATTCAATATAATAATTCTAACTGAGTGCCTGATCAGGAGGCTTGCACTTCAAACAAAATGGACTCCAGTAAGCTCAGGTATCCTCACCAATAGAAGTTTGCTCACCAAGTGATAGGTTCTTTTTTTCTTTCTATAATGGAAACAGATGAAGGAAGATCCCAGATGGCCGAGTGCAGGCAGCAATGCAGTTAACTCTTCCAGCAATCCCTTCATCTAACTTTAATTCCTCCAATCAACTTTGGAGCAGCAAATCCCAGCAAAAGGTTAGAGTGAGACATTTTCCTATCCCAATACAATTTTGTAGATTAGCAGGAGAGATTTGGGACACCACAGTTAGAGCCCAGTCCAGAGTATGGCAGCAACAGAAGCAATGAGACTTGGAGGTGATCATAGTGGCAACAGCAGCAGGTTGGGGACCTCTCAGCCCAGAGCCATTAAAAGCGAAATAGATTACTCAGGAAGAGATTACAGGGAAACTGCTAGTAGTGGATGAAGCTGGTGTTGATTTGCAACTTCATTGTCCATGCTCTAGCTCACATTTTCTAAATAGAGAGGAGCACTTGTAGTCATTGCAAAGGAAGGAAGGGCCCTAGATCTTCATAATTCAGGGCAAAGAACACAGCTATTGCTTGAAACTACAAGAAATCAGGGATTCTTCCTGAGTAAAGACCAAAGAAAAGATCAGAAAAGTAATGACCATACCTGGGCCAGAACAGTGAAAACTTGCAGATCTAGAAATAGCTCTGAAAACAGCAGCACGTATACACACACACACACACACACACATACACACACACACACACACACATACACACATGCACACACACACACACACACACACACACACACTGAAACTTGGAAAATACATTCTCAGTGCCAGGTAAATAGCTCATTTTATAGCACAAAACTCAAAGTCAAGAAATAGGTTGGGAAAATGGGCAACCAAAAAATCCACAAGAGGTATATACCTATTTAGTGCTTGATTTAAAATTAATTAACATTTTTTATTGCATATCTCCTCTGTGTCTCCAACACTTTGCTAAATATTGTTGTAAATATATGATGGTCTGTGCCTTCAAGGAAATATAATATTGTGTGAAAGATAGATTAGCATATATAATATGATAAGAAAACTGTTATCTAATTATTCATGAAAATGATGAAGTCGAAAGAATTCTACATTTACAGACCTGAATTGGTTAATCACTTTGTCAAGTCACTTAATAGATAAATGAACTTGTGAAATCACTTCATTTTGTGCTTCTTTTTCTGAATCTCTAAAACTGAGTTGGACATGGGGATGGGCAATGGCAGCATGGAGGACAATGGTGTTTGGAGTTAGTTATAATTTCTAATGTTCCAAGTCATTAGAAGTATTGACAAGAGTTGAGAGGAGGGTGGGTTGAAGCTAGTCTTTTAAAGCTGAGAATATAGTTAAACAAAAACAAGAACAAAGAATAATGTTATAATAAAAAGCTACTATAGTGGCAGGAAAGACTAATTAAGGGGGATCCAGTATAATGAAGATCTTATAGATTGCCACCCTTGTACTGAAATTCATAAAACAAATGCTACATTTACACATTTCTTAGAAAAAAGAAAAAAAACAGCCTTATCTACTGGTGGATTTAAGATTCACAACCAAAAATTAATGGATCTGCTAGTCAACCCATTTAAGAATAATACTAGTATTAGAAATCTAGCTAGAATAAAACAAATAGGAAAATATTTTGATCATTTTAATAAAATTGAATGCAAAATTGTTTCTGAATAAGTAAAATAAGCGATATTATTCTGTAAAATTTGGGGACTAGGCAAACTGTTACTAATCTTATTCCTCATTTTTCTTTTGCAATATTCTTACACAAAAATGAGGCTAATTCTAAAGTTTCCATAGACACTAATATGTCTTAGTGATAGTCCATCATCTTTTGTTTTTACTATGCCATATTTCATTTATACAATTATTTTTTCTTCTCAATTGTGACATCAGCCAGCTCATTCTACTTTTCAATCTACTCATAAACTCATCCGAGGAGGTCAATTATGAGGGCTCCTAATCTAGTAGAGGACTCCTTTACAATTTGTATCTAGCTTCATTAGAATGATTATTATAGTTCCATCACAAAAACCATGACTGTGGCACTAGGAGCTAGTTGACAGTTCCAAAATTAAGAGGAATGGGGGGCGGAGCCAAGATGGCAGAGAAGGCACACACAACTTTCTAAGCTCTTTTCTTACCCTCTTTATCAATAGTATATCGAGCCTCAAAAATAGTCTTGACTGCTACAATTTGTAAAGATAAGAAGTATAACAACTTACCAGCCGAAGAAAATCTGCAGTCTCACCAAAAAAGGTTGGTTCCGGGGTCAGGGGGGAGATCAGCATAGACTAGAAGAGAAATTAGATTCTTAGGAGGAGTCTTAAACCAAAAGTGAAAGCACAGATGTCAGCACAAGCTTGCAGCCCCAACCTGCAGTACAGGCTTTTCCTTGGGGCAGTTGCGAACCTGCACGGCAGGAGGGCACAGCCCAGGTTACCCTTTAATCTGCAAAGTGGGGGGCTCGGCTTGGGGCCATAGAACTTGTGTAGGGCCGATTTGAATCAGGCAGAGACGTTGGGGCAGAGTTCTGATAAGAGTGCCAGTAAAATGGGGGTCTGGTCGCTCACTCACAGTCCCAAAGACTCTGGCCTGGGCAGTGACACTTTTACCCCTTAGTCTCCCAGCCTAGGGCAATCGCTAACCCACACAGCCCCATGGCATCCATAGCTTGGCCAATGCTGAATCCACCTCCTGTTGGGGGAAGGAAAACTCTCACTCAGAGCACTCCCATACCTTGGAGCCAGAAACCGATTTACATCTCTCCTGCTCTGCAGAGGAAGCTTGAAACCCCCTTGCCTAGGAGACATACACTAAAGGCTTTAAAACATGAATAAAAAGACAAAAAGAACAATTGACAGCTTCTATACAGAAAAAGAGCAGGTCAGCAAACCTGAAGAGACTAATAAGCAACACACACAGACAATACCTGTCCCCTTTACATGATCCTCTCATAGAAGAGACCATTAAAAGTCTCAAAAGAGAGTTAGAAGATAAATGGGAAAGGAAAGAGAAGCTAAAGAGAGCAAAATTTCCTGAAAATACGATTTGAAAAAAAAAAATTCCCAGGAAGTGGAAACAAAATTGAATTGGAAAAGTAAAAATCTCAGGAAAGTAAGATTTGTGAATTGGAAAAAAAAAATTCAATAGAAAGTAGGATTTGTGAATTGAAAAAACAGAACTTGCAAGAAAGTTAGGAAATGAACTGAAAAGAAAATAATCACTAAAAAAAAAAAATTATGAAATGGAAAAAATTCCACAGAGCAAAACACAACATTTAAAAACCTCAATTGCACATATACAGAAAGAGTAAAAGCTAATGAAGAAAATAATTTTTAAAAATTAGAACTGAACAAAAAAGAAACAATGATTCATTGAGACAGCAAGAAAAGTCAAGCAAAACCAAAAATGACAAATGAAAAACCATGAATTATCTACCTTGAAAATGACAGACTTGGAAAATAGATCTAGGAGAGTTAATCTGAGGATTATTGGGACTTTCCAAAATTATGATGAAAAAAGAGCCTAGATATTATTTTTACAAGAAATCATCAAAGAGAACTGCCCAGATGTAATTGAACAGAAGGTAAAATGGCATTGAAAGAATTATCAAAGACCTTCTGAAAGAGACCCAAAGTAAAACCCCGGATTATTGTGGCAATCAGAACCATCAGATTAAGGAAAAAATTTTAAGCAGCCAAAAAAAAAAACAATTTAAATACTGCAGTGCCACAATAAGGATTACACAAGATCTGGCTCCACACTAAAGGATCGAAGGGCCAGGAATCTGATATCCGGAAGGCAAAAGAACTTGGGATGCAGCCAAGAATAAACACCCGCAAGTTGAGCATTTCTTCCAGGGAAGAAGATGGACATTTAATGAAACAAATGAATTCCATTTGTTTCAAGGAAAAAACAGAACTAAACAAAAATTTGTCTCCAACCATAGAACTCAAGAGAAGCAGAAAAGGGTAAAAAGAACTTTGAGAATTGTATTTTGTGTAGATATAAAATACATGTATAATTTGATTGTATGATATAAATAAAAGGGAAGTAGATAAGAAAAGGATGATGGCAGAAAAGGTGGGAAGGAGGGATAAAAGAGGGAAACCACATCCCACAAAGAGGTAGGAAACTTATCATATCTGAGGGAATTTAGAGAGGGGAGAACATTGTGAATCTTACTCTCTGGAGTTGGCCCAAAGAAAAATAATTGACATTTGTTTTAGAAAATTATCCTCACCCATTAAAAAGGAGAGGGAAAAGGAAAAAGAGGTAATAAGGGGAAGGAAGGGGAAAGATTCAAAGGGAGGGAGGGAGGGATTCTAAGGGGAAGCATCATGATTCAAGTGGGACATAAGTTCAAAAAGGGGAAAGAGGGTTGGGGAGGCAAGAAAAAGAGCATAATCTGGGGTTAATTAGGATCCAGAATACAGATTTAGGTAATTCTAACCATAAAATGAATGGGATGAACCCCTCCATAAAGAGGAGACAGATAGCAGACTGGATAAAAGTCAGAACCTCATATGTTGTTTACAAGAAACACATTTAAGCAGGGAGATACATATAGAGTAAAAGGTTGGTGCAAATCATTATGCTTCAGGTGAAGTCAAAAGTAGGCAGCCATCCTTATCTCAGATCAAGCAAAAAGCAAAATTGATTTAATTAAAAGAGATAGGAAGGAAACTACATCCACTAAAGGTAGCTTAAATAACGAAGCAATATCAATATTAAACATATATGCACCAAGTGGTATGGCATCCAACTTCCTAAAGGAGAAGTTAAGAGAGTTGCAAGAAGAAATAGACAAAAAAACGTAATACTGGGAGATCTCAAACTTGCACCTCAGAATTAGACCAATCAAACCACAAAACAAATAAGAAAGAAATTAAAAGTAAATAGAATATTAGAAAAATTAGGTATGTTGGATCTTTGGAGAAATTGAATGGAGATAGAAAGGAATATACTTTCTTCTCAGCAGTTCATGGAACCTATTCAAAATTGACCATGTATTAGGACATAAAGACCTCAAAATTAAATGCAAGAAAGCAGAAAGAAATGCTTTCTTTTCGGATCATGATGCAATAAAACTACATTCAACAAAAAGTTAGGGGAAATAGATCAAAAAGTAATTGGAAACTTAAAAATCTCATCTTAAAGAATGATTGGGTGAAGAAGCAAATTATAGATACAATTAATAATTGCACTCAAGATAATGACAATGATGAGACGTTATACCAAAATTTGTGGGATGCAGCCAAAGCAGTAATAAGAGGAATTTTATATCCTTAGAGGCTACTTGAATAAAACAGAGAAAGAAAGATTAATGAATTGGGCTTGCAACTAAAAAAAATAAAAAAAGACCAAATTAAAAATCCCCAATCAAATACTAAATTGGAAATTCTAAAATTAAAAGGAGAAATTAAAAATATTGAAAGTACAAAAACAATTGAACTAATTGATAAAACTAAGAGTTGGTTCTATGAAAAAGCCAATAAAATAGATAAGCCTTTGGTAAATCTGATTAGAAAAAGGAGGGAGGAAAATGAAATTAGTAGTCTTAAAAAGGAAAAGGGAGAACTTTCCACCAATGAAGAAGAAATTGGAGAAATAATAAGGAGTTATTTTGCTCAACTTTATGCCAATAAATTTGATAACCTAAGTGAAATGGATGACTACCTCCAAAAATATAGACTTCCCAGACTAACAGAGGAGGAAGTAAATTGCTTGAATAGTCCCATTTCAGAAAAAGAAATAGAACAGGCAATTAAACAACTCCATAAGAAAAAATCTCCAGGACCAGATGGATTTACATGTGATTTCAACCAAACATTTAAAGAACAATTGGCCCCAATGCTATATAAATTATTTGATAAAATATGGAATGAAGGAGTCCTGCCAAATTCCTTCTGTGACACAGACATGGTCCTGATACCTAAACCAGGTAGGTTGAAAACAGAGAATGAAAATTATAGACCAATCTCCCTAATGAATATTGATGCTAAAATCTTAAATAAGATATTAGCAAAAAGACTACAGAAAATCATCCCGAGGATAATACACTATGATCAAGTAGGATTTATACCAGGAATGCAGAGCTGGTTCAATATTAGGAAAACTATCAATATAATTGGCCATATTAATAACCAAATTAACAAAAACCATATGATCATCTCAATAGATGCAGAAAAAGCATTTGACAAAATTCAACATCCATTTCTATTAAAAATACTTGAGAGTATAGGAATAAATGGACTTTTCCTTAAAATAATCAGCAACATCTATTTAAAACCATCAATAAGCATCATATGTAATGGTGACAAACTGCAACCATTTCTATTTTTTTTTTTATTTAATAGGCTTTTATTTACAGGATATATACATGGGTAACTTTACAGCATTATCAATTGCCAAACCTCTTGTTCCAATTTTTCACCTCTTAAACCCCACCCCCTCCCCTAGATGGCAGGATGACCAGTAGATGTTAAATATATTAAAATATAAACTAGATACACAATAAGTACACCTGACCAAAACATTATTTTGCTGTAGAAAAGGAATCAGACTCTGAAATATTGTACAATTAGCTTGTGAAGGAAATCAAAAATGCAGGTGTGCATAAATATAGGGATTGGGAATTCAATGTAATGGTTTTTAGTCATCTCCCAGAGTTCTTTTTCTGGGAATAGCTAGTTCAGTTCATTACTGCTCCATTAGAAATGATTTGGTTGATCTCGTTGCTGAGGATGGCCTGGTCCATCAGAACTGGTCATCATATAGTATTGTTGTTGAAGTATATAATGGTCTCCTGGTCCTGCTCATTTCACTCAGCATCAGTTCACGTAAGTCTCTCCAGGCCTTTCTGAAATTATCCTGTTGGTCATTTCACAGAACAGTAATATTCCATAATTTCATATACCACAATTTATTCAACCATTCTCCAACTGATGGACATCCATTCAGTTTCAGTTTTAGCCACTACAAAAAGTGCTGCCACAAACATTCGTGCACAAACAGGTCCCTTTCCTTCTTTTTATAATTTCTTTGGACATATAATCCCAGTAGTAACACTGCTGGATCAAGGTATGAAAGTTTGATAACTTTTTGACATAGTTCCAAACTACTCTCCAAATGGTTGGATTCGTTCACAACTCCACCAACAATGCATCAATGTTCAGTTTTACCACATCCCTCCAACAATCATCATTATTTTTTCCTGTCATCTTAGCCAATCTGACAGGTGTGTAGTGGTATCTTAGAGTTGTCTTAATTTGCATTTCTCTGATAAATAATGACTTGGAGTATCTTTTCATATGACTAGTAATAGTTTCAATTTCTTCATCTGAGAATTGTTTGTTCATATCCTTTGACCATTTTTCAATTGGAGAATGGCTTGATTTTATAAATTAGAGTTAATTCTTCATATATTTTGGAAATGAGGCCTTTATCAGAACCTTTGACTGTAAAAATATTTTCCCAGTTTATTGCTTCCTTCTAATCTTGTCTGCATTAGTTTTGTTTGTACAAAACTTTTCAGTTTGGTATAATCGAAATTTTCTATTTTATGATCAGTAATGATCTCTAGTTCTGCTTTTGGTCATAAAGACCTTCCCTTCCACAGGTCTGAGAGGTAAACCATCCATGTTCTCTCTAATTTATAATAATTTCATTCTTTTATGCCTAGGTCTTGAACCAATTTGACCTTATCTTGGGTGTACGGGTTGTATGGATCAATGCTGTTTCTGATATTGTTTCAATTTTCCAATTTTTGTCAAACAGTAGTTTTATCCCAAAGCTGATCTTTGGTTTCAAAGACTAGTTTTATATTTGTTGACTGTTTTATCCTTGAACTAATCTATTCCACTGATAACTAACTATTCCTTCAATACCAAATAGTTTGGAACTGCTGCCTTAATATAATTTTAGATCTGGAAGGCCAAGCATCTTCATTTGATTTTTTCATTAATTTTGAAATTTTTGGACCTTTGTTTTCCATAGAACTTTGTTGTTTTTTTTCTAGGTCATTAAAATAGTTTTTTGGGAGTCTGATTGGTATAGCTAAATAAATAGATTAGTTTAGGTAATATTGTCATTCTTTATTATATTTGTTTCGCCTTCCAAGAGCATTTAATATTTTCAATTGGTTAGATCAGACTTAATTTGTGTGAAAAGTGGTCTGTAATTTTGCTCATAAAGTTTCTATTTTCCCTTGGCAGATAGATTCCTTAAATATTTTTATATTATCAGTAGTTACTTTTAAATGGCCTCTTTTGTAACTTGACTGTTGATTTGTTAGTGATATAAGAATGCTGATGACTTATGTGGTTTTTTATAACCAGCAACTTGCTAAAGTTGTGATTTTCTAACAACTTTTAGAGAATTCTCGTTTCTAAGTATACTTATCATGTCATCAGCAAAGAGTAAATTTGGTTTTCATTTCTATTCTTTTCCTTTAACTCTTTCTCAGCTCATTGCTAATGCTGCGTTTATTACTATTAAATGGTAACTGTGATAGTGGGTAACCTTGTTTCCTCCAGAGCTTATTGGGAATGGTTGCAGTTTGTCTCCATTACATAGATGCTTACTGATGGTTTTAAATAGATGCTGCTGTTATTTAAGGAAAAGTCATTTATTCCTATATCTCGTGTTTTAATAGGAATGGATGTTGGATTTTATGAAATGCTTTTTCTGGAATCTTTGAGATGATCATATGGTTTTGTTAATTTGGTCATTAACATAGCCATTATATTGATAGTTTTCCTAATATTGAACTAGCCCTGATTCCTGGTATAAATCCTACTTGATCTAGTGTATTATCTTGATATTATTTTCTGTATTTTTGCTAATATCTTATTTAAGATTTAGATCAATATTCATTAGGGAGATTGGTCTATAATTTTCTTTTCTTATTTTCAGCCTACCTGGTTTAGGTATCAGTACCATGTTCTGTGTCTAGAAGGAATTTGGGGACTCCTTCATTCCTATTTTATCAAATATTTATATAGCATTGGGGCAATTGTTCTTTAAATGTTTGGTAAAATTCACATGTAACCATCTGGTCCTGGGATTTTTCTTAGGAATTGTTAATTGCTGTTCTATTTTTTTCTCTGAAATGGGACTATTCAAGCAATTTATTTCTCCTCTGTTAGTCTGGGAAGTTCATATTTTGGAGGTAGTCATCCATTTCACTTAGGTTATTGAATTTATTGTGATGTTGAGCAAAATAATCTTTTATTTTAATTTCCTCTTCATAGTGGGAAAGTTCTCCTTTTCATTTTTAAGACTTACTAATTTCTATTTTCCTCCTCCTTTCTAATCAGATTTACCAAAGGCTTATCTATTTTTTGGTTTTTCAAGAACCAACTCTTAGTTTTATTAATTAGTTCAATAGTTTTTACTTTCAATATTTTTAATTTCTCCTTTTAATTTTAGAATTTCCAATTTAGTATTTGATTGGGGTTTTAATTTGGTCTTTTAGTTTTTAGTTTGTTCCCAATTCATTAATCCTTTTTCTCTGTTTTATTCAAGTAAGCTCTAAGGATATAAATTCCCTTATTACTGCTTTGGCTGCATCACAAATTTTGGTATGATGTCTCATCATTGTCATTATCTTGAGTGAAATGCTAATTTTATCTATAATTGTGCTTCAACCCAATCATTCTTTTTAAGATGAGATTGTTTAGTTTCCAATGACTTTTTGGTCTATTTCCTTAACTTTTGTTGAATGTAGTTTTTTTGCATATGATCTGAAAAGAAAGCATTTTATTTCTGCTTTTCTTGCATTTAATTTTGAGGTCTTTATGTTTATATATGGTCAATTTTTGAATAGGTTCCATGAACTGCTGAGAAGAAAGTATATTCTTCTATCTCCATTCAATTTTTCTCCAAAGATCCAACATACCTAATTTTTTCTAATATTCTATTTCTTTTAATTTCTTTCTTTTTGTTTTGTGGTTTGATTTGTCTAACTGAGAGTGCAAGGTTGAGATCTCCTACTATTACAGTTTTGTTGTCTATTTCTTCTTGCAACCTCTTAACTTCCTTTAGAAGTTGAGTGCCTACCACTTGGTGCATATATGTTCAATTGATATTGCTTCGTTGTTTATGTACCTTTTTAGGGGATGTAGTTTCCTTCCTTATTCTTTTATTAAATCAATTTTACTTTTGCTTGATCTGAGATAAGGATGATTGTTTTTTGACTCACGAAGCATTGTTTTGTCCAGCCTATGTATCCCTGCTTTAAATGTGTTTTTTGTAAACAAATATTTTAGGGTTTCTGACTTTGATCGTTGTTTCTTCTCTTTTGGGGAGTTATCCCATTCACATTTGGTTAGAATTACTAAATTGTATTTCCTGCCATCCTATTAACCCCAGGTTGTGCTTTTACTTATTCTTGCCTCCCCCAACCCTCTTTCCCTTTTAAACTTATGTACCCTTGTATCAAGTTATCCTCTTTATAATCCTCCTCCCCTTTTAGTTTTTCCCTTTTCCTTATCACTTTCTTTTCCTTTTCCTCTCCCCGTTTTAATGAGGTAGAATTTTTTCTAAAACAAATGTCATTATTTTTTCTTTGAGTAACTCTGATGAGAGTAAGATTCACAATGTTCCTTCCCTCTCTAAATTCCTCAGATATGATAAGTTTCTTAGCCTCTTTGTGGGAGGGTTTCTTTTATCCCTCCTTCCCACCTTATTCTGCCATGATCCTTTTCCTATCACTTCCCTTTTTATGTTACATCAGTCAATCAATTATACCTGTTTTTTTGATTCCCAACAGAATCATCTCAAGAGTTATTTTACCTTTTCTGCATCTCTTGAGTTCTATTCTTTGGAGATCAAATTTTTGTTTAGTTCTGGATTTTTTTCTTCAGAAACAAATGGAATTCATTTGTTTATTAATGTCCATCTTCTTCCCGAAGAAAATGCTCAGCTTATCTGGGTAGTTTATTTTTGGCTGATCTCAAGTTCTTGTGCCTTTTGGAATATCATATTCAGGCCCTTCTTTCCTTTAATGTAGAGGCAGCCAGATCTTTGGGTGATCCTTATTGTGGCACCTCGGTATTTAAATGGTTTTTTTTGGCTGCTTGTAAAATTTTTCCTTAATCTTATAGTTCTGAAATTTTCACAATATTCTTGGGGTTTTTTAGGGTTTTTTCAGAAGGTGTTGATGAGTTTTCAATGCCTATTTTACCTTCTGATTCTATTACATCTGGCAGTTTCTTTGATGATTCTTGTAAATAGTTTAGGCTCTTTTTTTCATCATAGTTTCAGAAAGTCAATAAATCTGATTATCTCTCTAGATCTATTTTCCAAGTCTGTCGTTTTTGCAGTTGATAATTCGTTGTTTTTTCCAGTTTGTCTTTTTGTTTTTGCTTGACTGTTTTGGTCTTCAATGAATTATTTTTTTGTTCAGTTCTATTTTTAAAGATTTTTCTTCAGTTTTTTTATCTTTCTTTATTATGTCCAATTGAGTTTTTGAAGTTTGTTTTGTTTGGAATTTTTTTTCCATTTCACATTTTTTTTAGTGGAATTTTTTTTTCTATTCAAGATCTTTTTGTGTGTTCTTTGTCTTTTCCTTTCCGGATTTATTTTCTTTTGAGTTCTTTTCTTTTCCAATTCCTGATCCCTTTTCTGTGAATTCTTATTTTTTCCACCACAATTTTACTTTTCCTGGAATTTTTTTTATTTTTTCCAATTTACCACTTTGTTTCCCCGCACTTCCTGGGAATTTTTAACTTTTCCTTGTATTTGGGAAGTTGTTGCTCTTGTAAGGTTTTTCCTTTCCCCCATTATTCAACTCTTTTGAGACTTAATGGTTCTCTTCTAAGAGATCATGTAAAGGAGACGCTGATGCATGTTTGCTTGTTTGAGGTCCTTTCAGGTTTGTGGACCTGCTTTTTCGCTAGAAGGTTGATCGTTCTTTTCATCTTTATTCATGTTTTAAAAGATTTAGGGTATGTCCCCAGGGCAGGTTACCAGCTTCCTCTGCAGAGCAGGGAGAGATGAAAGATTTGGTCTCTGAGGTATGGGGTGCTCTGAGTGGAGAGTTTCCTTCCCCAACCGGAAGTGTATTCACACTGCCGGAATAATGTGCCCAGTTAGGGCTGAGTGGTTAGCGGATTGCCCCTTGGCAGAGACTATGGGTGAAAGTGTCACTGCCCAGGCCGGAGCCCTGTGGGACTGTGAGTATTAGCAGCTACCGCAGCGGGGTAGACCGAGACCGCCTGAAACTTCCTCCCCAGTTTCCTGCCCAAGAACCAGCCCTGAAAAGCTCTATGGCCCCAGCCGAGCCCCACTGGCAGATGAGGCTAACCTGGTGCGTCCTCGCTGCAGGATCATAAAGCTGCCCTAAGGAAAAGCCTCCTGTACTGTGGGTTGGGGCTGCGTGCTTGTCTGAGATCTGTGCCTCACCTCGGTTTGAAATCCTCCGGAACCCAATTTCTCCCCTGTCTGGCCGATTTCCCTGGCCCGAACCAACCTTAGAGACTTGGATTTTCTTCGGCTGGTGAGTTGTTCTACTTCTTTTCTTTATGAATTGTAGCAGTCAAGACTATTTTTGAGGCTCGATATAATATTGATAAAGAGGGTAAGAGAAGAGCTTAGAAAGTTGCGTGTGTCTTCTCCGCCATCTTGGCTCCGCCCTCTTTCTGTGTGTTTTTATGTGTATGTGTGTGTATGTGTGTGTGAGAGAGAGAGAGAGATGTGTGTGAAAGAGAGAGAGAGAGAGAGAGAGAGAGAGAGAGAAAGAGAGAGAGAGAATGAGAGAGAGAGAGAGTCATCGACTGCAGAGAAACAAAAGCAATTCTTCCCATTTCAACCTTCACATCATCTCTTAGTCTTAATTTCTTCTCTCCACAAAAAAAGTAATTGGTCATTTTTAGATGCTAATTAACTCTATCCTACCTTGGATAATAGTCTTCTAATTGGACTTCCCGACATCTCTACCAACTCTAATACATCCTAAACTGCTCTAGCAAAGTGGTATTTCTTAAGTAGAAATTTGTGCATATCAATCTACTATTCTATTAATTCAATAGGTTTCCTGTTGTCTCAAGGATAAAATATAAATTCTTCTACTTATTTTCCCATTATATTTTTTCCAAATTAGACATAGAAACAATTTTAATACACCCAAAGAGCTAGCTAGATAGATGGATAGGTACACACACACACACACACACACACACACACAAGCATATATATTTGTGTATATATACATATAAATTTTGAGTTCCAAATTCTCTCCCTTCTTTTTTCTGTTGTGCCTATTCCTTGATATAGTAATCAAATTGATATAGGCTATACATATGGAATCATGCAAAACAAATTTCTAGGTTAATTATTTTGAAAGGAAGACACATACAAGTTAATAAATAATGTTGAAAATCCTATACCTTGAGCTGCATTCAGATCAATTTTTTTCTCTAGAAATTCTATGACGACTCCATTGGAATTGTTTTAGATTATTATATTCCTGAGAAGAGCTAAATCATTCATAGTTGATCATTTTATAATATTGTTATTGCAGCATTCAATATTCTTCTGGTTATGCTCACTTCACTTTGCATCAGTTTATGTAAGTCTTTACAAACTTTTCTGAATTATTTTTTCTGCTTAGTTTTTAAAACCATATACTTGAAGACCTAGCACCAACCTATTTTTCTAACATCATTAGATATTTTTCTTCTCACCAAATCAACTCTGACATCTAATCAACCTTAATTTCCTTCCATTTCTCCTATACTTCACTCTATATCTTGTCTCCATTGTTTTGTATTGGCCATCCCTGCAGTCATAGAATAAAAAGGTAACAAATAAGCTCTGCCAAGCCAGTTTCAGCTAACTCCCTCACAGTCTTGAATATCTTCAAAGGTTTGAGGGTAGAGATCATTGTTTATTGGGCCAAATCTTGAACATCATAAACCTAACAGTTATGTGTCAATAGGGACTTCTTTCTGAGGGTGATGAGTTTTGAAAATAGAAACTGAATGAATATTATAGCTTCTTTGATCAATCCATCCTGATACTAGAGGAATGAACAGACTGAAAAGAAAGGGGAGTTAAAATGTGAAGTAAATTTGTCCTTCTAGGAGTCTTTCCTCATATTTACATTTAGATATCATTAGATTGATATAACATGTTCATATAGAAATGTCATCAGAAGACTTTAATCCGTTAAGTAAGACTTTAATCTCCCCACATGATCAGTAAAATCAAATTTCAATCTCCAATACTACCTAGCTCAAATGTTGAAATATCTACCCATAATTTTAACTCCTATTTATTTGCGTACTTGAACAATCATTCATCTTTTGATTATAGAAAGGGATAATTTTGGAAATTTGTGACATGACTCACAATCTGAATACATCCCTTGTCTGTGGTACAAAGAAGAAAGAGAAAAGAAACATTTGGTCTTGTGATAGGCAAGTAGATAAATCATTAAATAAGTCTATAAGGGAGTATACTCTCATATTTATAAGTATATTTTACTTTTCTACTATTTTGCTATTCTATTTAATTAAATATCCTTTGTTTTGACTGTGTTGAATCTGTGTTTTGGTAACCAAAAACGAACAAAAAACTCAACAAGACAAAAACAAACAAAAAGAACCTGAAACAGTTGAAGTTTAGACTATGTACATACTATAGGTACCCTCATCCCTATTTTACATATGAAAAAAAAAAAGTTCAGAAAACAGGTACTTGACAATTGAGACATCAATTCTAATCTGTGTCTCAAATCCATGTTCAGTGATTTTTTTTCCCCAATACCTCAATTACTGCCTCTCAGGTCTAAGCCTTTCTTATAAACTAAAAAATCTCAATCATTTCATTGTACCTCTCAGAATCTTACTTATTGTAAAATGAAGAGGTCAATTTATATGGTATCCAAGGTAGAATAATAGATTGTAGAAACCCTGAAACAGCTAGGTAGAACAGTGGATAGAGCATTGGCTTAAGAATCAAAAAGAAACCCCATGTCAAGTGTCAATTTTGGTTTGGATAATTTTTTGTAGCCAAACTTCAAGACAAAAAGTCATAATAAAAACCCAGATGTCTGTAATGGTTTAAGTTATACAAAGCCCTTTCCTCATAATGATCCTATTAGGTGAGCAATAGAAGAAACTTATTATCCCCAAAATATATATATAGGAGAGGAAATGGAAATTTGAGATGAAGCGATTCTTTTTTTCAAGTAAATTTATGTATTTTTAATACACATTACATGTTGGGAGAGAAAAATCAGAGCAATGTAGTACCTCTTAATGATCTCATCAAATGTACTCACATACTCTACAAAAGTACTGAAGTATAAACTAAAGTACAAACTATTTTACTTTACTTGGCTTTCAAGGCTCCCTACAACTAACTATGAGATTCTGGAAATATCTAACAATACTGAACAATCACAGAATATTCTCCCTATCCAATCATTCTGCCCCTAAACACTAAATATCAGTTAAATAAATAAACCTAGAACTTTTTTTCCATAAGTTAACATATATCATCACTTAAAATGGGATAAGATATTATCTCCAAGTTTTTGCCAAACTCAAAGCCTGTTCATTGACAAAACACTTAGATGTCTTTGGACTGGAGCAAGGGTTGCATTGAAATACAAGTGACGCTTAGAATCTCCCTTTCTTTAATCATTACATGTACTTTTTATGTTCTAGGTAAAGTCAATAGAATCTGGGAGTTAGGGGACCTGGGTTCCAATCCTCGTTCTTATATTTAATCAATTTCAGTTCATTGGGTCTCAACTTCATGAGTTGTCTTATTCAATTGTGTGTTTTTGGTGAAATGGTATGTGTAAATATTGACTAGATGAACATCTGCCAAAAATATTACAGAAAGGATTCATTTAGTACATATAATATCTGACCAATACAAGATAGGTATTTCTACCAACTCTGAGATTAAGTGACTACCTAAAATCCATCATCAACTTTCTTGAGCCATTCCACATGTATAGTGTTGCAGCCAGTAATAGACTTACTGAATTGACAAGGAAATCAGAGTGCATCTACTACATACTCATATTCGAACAAAACAAAACCAAAAAAAAAAAAAAAAAACTTTATAGAGAGTTGATTTGTCTTTTTTTTTTCTTTCATCATCTACATAACTATCTTCAGAAAAAAAGGCCAATTTATTCATTCTGTGACAACTCCTGAAATTATTAAAGGCATCTAATCTATTATGTCCTTCCTAGGCTTTAGTTCTCTTCTTCAGATAATCATTTTCAGTTCCTACAATTAATGTATATAAGATATAAACTTGAGAACTTGAGACCCTTCACCATCTTGGTTACCCTGCTTAGTACTAAATAGAATCCTGATGTATTTTATAAAATAGAACACCCAGAATGAAATACAACATATGATCTAAATAGGACAGAGTACAGCACAACAATCATCTGTCACATCACTGATAGTATAGTTAATACAAATTGAGTTTTCTTAGTTAAGCTATCACATTGTTGATTCATATGACCTTGTAGTACCCTAACATTCTTAGGCTTTATTATTTTTTGAACAGGCTTTATAAAGCTTTAGATGTGTTCATTCTTTTCTTTTAGAAACTCCCCGAGATTGCATTTTTTATTTAAATTGTTCAATTAAGAGCCAGACAAAGCTTTATCTTGTTTTTGCTAGAAAAAAGTAGAAAAGTTTAATATAGTAAGTAAGCAGATTGCCTCACAGTATTTTATATTATTATGAATGCACCCTAGTATCATAATTACTTTTCTGACCTCAATATGTTGCATTTGCAAGACTTCTCTGTTCTGTGCTTGTATAATTTACTCATTCATGATGGCATTCGGATTTGTTTAAAAATAAGTAATTCATTGCCTCCTGCACTTTATAGAACTAAACAAACTCACTGTGAAAATGATGACATGGATAAGCTTTCAAGAAGCTGAAATGGCTTATTTGTTCCCTTATGAGGAAAAAAAAATTTAAAAGCTTCCTCACAAAAATCTGAAGGAGCATCAGAAGCCATCTAGTCCAACCTGCTATTGAAAAAATATCTCATCTTTCCAAAAATGGAGGTGAGTTACCTCCTAAATAGGAAACAAGACATACTACTTTCTTAAATTCTATTTCTTTTGATTACCAACCTTTTATTTCACAGTTTTAGAAAATATCTCTGAAATTCACAAAATAAATAAAATAATAACATATTGGCAAAATGTCAGTACTGTACTAACAGAAAGGAGGGCATTGTCCAATAGAAACACATCCTTTGGGGTTTACATATTGACAATTCTGTTTAAATGTGAAGGCTGCTTCCTCTTTTCTTTTAGGAAAATAAATACCTGGTTGTATTTATATTTTCCTCTTTACTTTTCTTTCTAGCCAACATAAGATGATTTCAGTTAAATTTACCTGTCTAAAATGCTATTCTATTAAGTGATTAATATTTTGTAGATTATTAAAATTTGACTGAAATTTTTAAAAAAATAGATGATTTTGTCAAATTTCTAGTTTGATGGAATTATATTGATCTACTTCTTGGCGAATAAACCTATTGAAAAGATGAAATACAGTTAGTCTGGAATGACTTGCAATTAATAAAGCCATGATAGTTCTTTATGATCATCTTTTTTTAAATAAACAGAAGTCTTCCTTTTAATAGTATTCTATTCTAACAGAATTCTATCAGTTAACAGCATTAATCATTGTTCCATATTAAAAAAAAACAACAATCACTTTATATTTATATAAACCTATCTTTGAAAAAAATGATTTCTTTACAATGCATTTGTGTGACATACCCCATGTCACACATGAGAAAACAGACTCAGAGAAGTAAAGTGACTTCATAATAATTATACAGCTAATACTGTGTAGTTATATCATGCCATCTCTCCCTTCTCTAATCCTCTTCACTACATAGATGCCAAATTGATATTCATAAAGTACATGACTGATCACAATTTGTTGCTTACTCATGTGCTCAAGAACCTTTAGTGATTCCCTATTTCCTCCAGGAGAAAAACTCAAATCCTCTTTAGCATTAAAAATCCTTCATTATCTGTCTCTGCCTTGCCTTTGCACATTAGTTTCACATTAGTTTTTCACATCAGTCCTTCAATACTTGTTCTAATGACTAAACTAGATTTTTTGTTACTTCTTATACACAATATTCCACCTCTCACTTCAGCCCACACTATTTTCTATTCCTAGATGAGATTTTTACAATCTCATCACCACTTCCTCCTGGAATTCCTACTTCTTTTCAAAGCTAAGTTTAAGTGTCACTTCCTGCAAAAAGTTTTCCAGATTCCCTAACTTCTTATGAGTGTCCCTTCCAAAACTATTTTACATTTTATATGCATTCTGCATGAATTTGTCTATGTATGTATTATATTTTCTTATTAAAATGAAAATCCTTGTTTTTGTCTTTGTATCCTCAGTTACTACCATACTCTCTAACACATAAGTATTTAAAAATGTTTTCAGATTTTATTTTCCCAGTATTAATGATCCAGGCAACATTCGCTTATTTTCATTTGCAAGATAAATCATCTATCCAAACTTTTTTTTTTTTTTCCCAGAGATTACTCAGAGTGGTTCTCCCATTATAACCATGAGTTCTTCTAGTATTACAGGATCTATCTCCTAAATTCAATTAAAAAGAGATAGGGGCATACTCACTATCTTCTGATTTATTTGAGTTCCAATTCTTTGTTAGACATTTCTGTTTTCTCCTCATTTTGAAAGATTATTTCCTCTTGACAGAGCAAAACAAAACAAACAAACAAACAAAAAAAGAAAACAACAATTACAGAGACAAAATAGTAATTGAGCAAGTATGTTGAAAAAAAGTAAATCTCTTTTATTCACATGCTATCATCTTTTCATTGATAATTTTTCTGGTTATTTAATTCACAATTTCTATTTCTTCTTTAAAATCCTATTTATTCCACAATTTTCTTCTTCTTCCCACCATAGAAGCAGTACCAACAACAGCAACAAAATTAAATATTTTGGGGGTCTTCTGCATTCAATGGGACATTATAAGTGTAAAGACTAAACAAATAGTTTTTGTTCTGAAAGAGATTATGTTCTACTGCTGCATGTAATTTGCACACAGATTAATGTCACCAAAGAAAATTTTTGGAGTTAGAAATTAGATACTGGATAGAGAATAGAAAATTTTAGAGAGAAGATGAAACATGAAAGGTCAGTCTACCTTCCCTTAAAAAGTCTTTATTGAAGTGATAATAGTCAACCTGTTCATCTTTTTTTTTTTGTCCCCTTAACTCTGTTCTTCCATAAATTTATATTAATTCTATATTCATCTTTAATCACCTGCTTTCACTTTTACCTTTTGAATATGTTCTTTGAAAAATAAGAACTGTTGGATGATTTATAGCTATATAATCTCTTTAGTCACAGTTTTTTCTCTCATCATGATAAACTATTATTCCATCAGCAGCTTTTCCTCTTAAGGGGCCCAAGGGGCTTATTATGCTTTCTTTATAGAATTTCAAGAAATGTTATCTTATGTGATTTTTTTCTGAGCCCTTTAAAACCCCCTTTTAATGAAGCAGAGGATAACTATCATGCTAAGGCAGCTAAGTGGCATATGGATAAAGGGTTGGGCCTAAAGTCAGAAAGACACATATTTCTGAGTTCAAATTTTCTTTGAATATTTAACCCTCTTTGCGTCAATTCTTCATCTGTAAATTGACTTGGAAAAGTAAATGGCAATCCACTTCAATATATTTGCCAAGAAAATCCCAAATAGGGTCATGAAGAGTAAGACATAAGTGAGAACAATACATTATACTACTCTTGAGTTCTGTTCTTGTATATTAAAACCATGAATTAGTAATTGTTGCCCAAGGTTCCCTTATCCACTAACTTTATCTACTTTGTTTTTATCCATTAACACTTATTTATTAGAATTAAGTTAAATATAAGAGTCAACCTTCTCAGTACTTCCATTTTCTGAAAATCAAAATGCTAACCTAGAGAAATCTAGGATCAGCTAGCAGTTCTGCTTTTAATAGAGCAGAGAACTCTGACATATATAACTGGATAGGTGAAGACCATCGTCATGATGTTATTGCACCTTCATGCCAGATTTTGTTCCACATCTGAACTTAATTCCTAATTGCTCTTACTAGTCTGACTTCCTCAAGACAATACTACCTGTTTTTCCCTTTTTCTATAAATTCTATTATGCCATCTCTGAAAATTCATGGGTTTTTATATATGTAGAAGTTTTCTTACTGCACAAGGCTACTTTTATTCTCTGTAATAAAATGCTTAAACATTACCATTGCAGTCATGCATCATATCATACTAAACCTCTGAAATGTTTAAATATGAAACATCCAATACTTGAATTCTAAAAAAAAAAACTGACTTTTTTCTATATACTGTGTGTCTAGATAACATTAGAGGAAGAGAAGGAGGAGGAAGAGGAAAATTAAAAAGAGATGGAGGAAAAAAAGAAGAAGAAAGAGGAGAAGGGGAAGAGGAAAAAGAAGAATAAGAATAAAAAGATCAGGAAGAACAAGAACAACGAGGAGGAAAAGAAACAGTAGTAGTAGCAACTGGAAATTCATTTTGAAAGAGTCAAAAGTGAAATGGTGAAAAAAATTTTAAAAAGATGTTATCAAAACTGCATTAATAGAAACACAGACTCTGAAATAAGAAAAGTCAAAACATACTATAATTTATATTGATTACATTACACTTGGATTATCATGTTCAGTTCTTTTTCTATATTAGCAAATTTATTTTAATACTCATTGCTTTATGAATCATGTTGGGAGAGAAAAATCAGAGCAAAATGGAAAAAATCATAGGAAGAGATTTAAAAAAAAAGACAACCAAGAAGTAAACATAGCATGTGTTGATTTACATGCAATATCCTTAGTTCTTTTTCTGAATGCAAGTGGCATCTGTTTTGTTTTTTCTTGCAATTTCAGCTGAAGTATAATATATTTTGCTCCAAATAGCTTTTACTTTTATTGTTTGTATCTTTCTGCTTAAAATGTGTTTTTGTAAACAATATATTGTAGGATTCTAGTTTTTAATTATCTCTGTTATTGGGTTCCATTTTATGGGAGAGTTCATCCCATTCAGATTCACAGTAATGATAACTAATTCTGTATTTCCTTCCATCCTTTTTTATTCCATTTATATTTTTTCATTTCTCTTATCCTTTCCCTCTTCAGCAGCTTTTTGCTTCTGACCTCAGCCTCCCTCAGTCTGCTCTCTCTTTTATCACCTCCCTCTTTTCTTACTCATTTTATCTTCTATTTTGCCTTCCTTTCTATTAGCTTTCTGTCTTGCCTTATCTTTTCCCTTTTTCCTCCTACTTTGTGAAAGTTACTTAACCTTGCTTGCCTCGGTTCCCTCATCTGTAACATGGGCTAAAGAAGGAAATGGCAAATCACTCAAGTATCCTAATCAAAAAAACTCTAAATTGTGTCACGTCAGACACTTTTGAAAAATTACTGAATAACAAATAATATCCTTTCCTAGTTTTCTGCTTATTTCTGAACATTAGTATTAGGATCAATATGTACAAATGTTTCTCTACAACATGGATTAGGCTGATACTTTTCCATTTCTTTCTTTCAACATATGAGAGAGTCATGTTCAAAAAACACAGAGAGTGCAAAGTATCAAGAAGGTCATAGTGATTAACAGTGTCAATATATGCAAAGAGAATAAAGACTTGGAGCCAAGATGGCGGAGAAGACACACGTGACTTTCTAAGCTCTTCTCTTACCCTCTTTATCAATATTATATCGAGCCTCAAAAATAGTCTTGACTGCTACAATTGAAAGATAAAAGGAAAAACTCACCGGCGAAGAAATCGAGCTGGCAAAAGGTTGGTGCCGGGGCCGGGGGGACTAACAGACTGGGAGAAATTGGTTCCAGGAGAGTCTCAAACCGGGGTAAGGGACAGATCTAGACAAGCACCAGCCCCAACCCAGAAGGGTTCCTTTAGTTGTGGACCTGCAAGCAGGAGGAAAGCCGGTTAGCCTCCAATCTGCAGGGGGAGCTCCTTGGGGCCATGACCCAGGGCCGATTTCCATCAGGAGAGATGGGGATTTGTGGGGTCTCGGTCACTAAAGTCCCACAAGGGTCAGCCTGGGGGGGAATTTAACCCCTTGTTCCCAAGGGGGCAAAGGATAATCCACTCAGCCCACTAAGGTTTGATAGCTCCACCAGTGCAGAATCCACTTCCTGTTGGGGGAAGGGAAAACCTCCCAGAGATCCCATACCTCGGACGGAAATCGTTTTTACATCTTTCCCTGCCTGGAGGGAAGCTGGAACCCCTCTAGCCTAGGAGACCTACCCCAAATTTAAAAACATGGAATAAAAAGATGAAAAAATATACAGCCATGCAGAAAAACAGGTCAGAAACCAAGGACCCAAACAGCAAAATGCATCAGACTGTCCTCCCTTTTAAATGCTCTCAAAGAGACCATTAAAAGTCTAAAAGAGAAAGATAAATGGGAAAGGAAAGAGAAGCCCAAGAGGCAACAATTTCCTGAAATAAATTGGAAAAATAAAAATTCACTAGAAATAGGATTTGGAATGGGAAAACAAAGAACTCAAGTAGGACCGTTTGAAAAGACAAAAGAAAACACCAAGAAAGTAGGATCCAAGGAAAAAAAAAGAACACGCAAGAAATGGATCTGCAAATTGAAAAGAAAATTTCACTAAAAAAAAATTAGGAAAGGAAAAAAATTCCAAGACCAAAACAATACATTCAAAAACCAATTGGAATATAGAAAGAAAGAAAAAAAAAAGCAATGAAGAAAAATAATTTTTAAAATTAGAACTGAACAAATTAAACAAATTCATTGAGACAGCAAGAACACAAAAAAACAAAAAACAGACAAAATGGAAAAACCACAATTATCTACTTGCAAAAGCCACAAGGAAAAAGATCAGGAGAGATAATCTGAGGATTATTATTCTGAAAACATGATGAAAAAAAAAGGCCTAGATCATTTTTAAAGCATCAAAGAGAACTGCCAGATGGTATAGAATCAGAAGGAAATGGTGAAAAATTCACAAACCTTCAAAGAAAACCCAAAATAAAAACCCAGAAAAGGGAAAATTTGAACTATGATTAAAAAATTTTAAACACCAAAAAAACCATTTAAATACAGGGTGCCAAAAAGGATCACCCAAGACCCCTGCCCTACATTAAAGGAAAGAAGGGCCTGGGTTTAATTCCGAAAGGCACAAGAACTTGAGACAGCCAAAGAATAAACTACCCAAGTGGCATTTTCTTCCAGGGAAGAAGATGGAATTTAGAAACAAAATGAATTCCATTTGTTTAAGAAAACCAGAACTAAACAAAATTTATCCGGGAGAAAAGAGATGCAGAAATAAAAAATAACTCTTGAGAATTGTATTTCTTTGTGGATAAAAAGAATACAGGTAAATTTGATTGTATGATATAACAAAAAAAGGGAAGAGAAAAAGGGATGATGGCAAATAAGCTGGGAAGGAGGGATAAAAAAGAGGGAAACCACATCCCACAAAGAGGCTAAAAACTTATCATTCTGAAATTTAGAGGGAGGCATTGGGAATCTTACCCACGATTCCAAAAAAAATAATTGAATTTGAGGAAAATTTCCCCCAAAAAACGGGGAGGGAAAAGGAAAAAAAAAATAATGGGAAGGAAGAAGGAAAACCAAAGGGGAGGGAGGATTAAAAGAAATGATCGTGAACAAGGGGCATAAGTTTTAAAAAGGGGAAAGAGGTTGGGGAGGCAAGAAATGAAAGCACAATCGGGGTTTTGGGATGGCAGGTAGTTTATAATTTAAACCATAAATGTGAATGGGAAAACCCCCAAAAGAGGAGGGATAAGATGGATCAAAAGTCAGAACCCACAAATGTTGTTTACAAAACAATTTAAGAGGGGGATATAAGGTAAAAGTAAAAGGTGGGCAAAATCTTTATGCTTAAGGGTGGGGCCTCCTTATTCGATCAAGCAAAAGTAAAATTGATCCATTAAAAAGTAAGGAACATTCCTGCTAAAGGGTACAAAACAACGAACAATATCAATATCAAACATATATGCACCAAGTGGTTGGCACCCAACTTCCGGAGAAGTTAAAGGAGTTAAGAAGAAATAGAAACAAAACAATAGGGAATTCAACCTTTGACTCAGAATTAGACAAACCAAACCAAAAACAAATAAGAAAGAAATTGAAGAAATAAATATTAGAAAAAGGTATGTTGGATCTTTGGAAAAATTAATGGGGAGATAGAAGGAAAAATTTTCCTCAGAGTTTTGGAACCTATTCAAAAATTGACCATATTTAGGACATAAAGACCCAAAAAAGCAAGAAAGCAGAAATGGTAAATCTTTTTTCAGATCAGAGCAATAAAACCCATTCAAAAAAAAAAGTTGGGGAAATAGACCAAAAAGTAATTGGAAACTAAACAATCTCATCTTAAAAATGATTGGGTGAAGAGCAAATTATAGATACAATTAATAATTTCACTCAAGAAAATAGGAGAATCTAAATTTTGGGGATGCAGAAAGCATAATAAAAATTTTATATCCTTGAGGCTTACTTGAATAAAAAAGAAAGAAAAGATTAATGAATTGGGCTTTAACTAAAAAAACAAAAAGACCAAATTAAAACCCCAATCAAATAATAAAGAAATTTAAAATTAAAAAGGAGAAATTAAAAATTTGAAAAAAAAATATTGAAAGTAAAAAACTATTGAACTAATTAAAAAACTAAGAGTTGGTTTATGAAAAAGCCAATAAAATAAGTTTGAAACTGATTAGAAAAGGAGGGAGGAAATTGAAATTAGTAGTCTTAAAATGAAAAAGGAGAACTTTCCCCAATGAAAGGAAATTAGAGAAATAATAAGGAGTTATTTTGCTCAACTTTATGCCAATAAATTAAACCTAATGAAATGGATGACACCTAAAAAACAAAGACGGACAAAGAGGAGGGAAGTAAATTGCTTGAATAGTCCCATTTCGAAAAAAGAAATAGAACAACAATTAAACAACCCCTAAAAAAATCCCAGTAAGATGGAAACTGAATTTTACCAACATTTAAAGACAATTCCCCAATGCCAAAAATTATTTGAAAAAATAGGGAATGAAGGAGTCCCCCAAAATTCCTTCTATGACACAGAATGGTACTGATACCTAAACCAGGTGGAAAACAAAGAAAGAAAATTATAGACCAACGCCCTAATGAATATTGATCAAAATCAAAAAGATATTACAAAAAGACTAAGAAAATCATCCCAAGAAAAACATATGATCAAGTAGGATTTTCCAGGTGCAGGGGTTGGTTCAAATTAGGAAAACATCAATATAATTCCAAAGAAAACCAAATTAAAAAACCATAGATCATCCAATAGTGCAGAAAAGCATTTGATAAAATCCAACATCCATTCCCATTAAAACACTTTATAGGAAAAAATGGATTTTCCTTAAAATAATCAGCATCTTTTAAAAACCACGTAAGACATATGTAATGGAGACAAACGCAACCATTCCCAAAAAGATCTGAGGAAACAAGGTTCCCAATTACTGTTACTATTTAATATTGTATTGAAACCTAGTATAGTAAGAGCTGGAAAAAGATTAAAGGAATAAGAATAGACAATGAGGAAGCCAAAACATTTTCCAGACATGATTTTAGGAACCCCAGAGACCCTAAAAGATTAGAAATAATCCCAACCTTTGAAAGGGGTTATAAAAATAAACCCACAAAGTCATCAATTTTATATATCACCAAAAAACCAACAGTCATTACAAAGAAAATTATTTAAAGAACCTATAATATAAAATATTTAGGAATCTATCCCCAAGGAAAAAAAACTTAGCAAATTAAACCCTTTTCCACAAATTGTCTGATCTAAACCAATTGAAAAATTAAATTCTTTGATAGGGCGGAAAAAATAAAGATGAAATATTACCTAAACAATCTATTTATTTAGCGCTATACCCAATCAGACCCCAAAAACCTTTTAATTAAAAATAAAAAAAGTTCATATGGAAAAACAAAAGGTCAAAATTTCAAAGGAATTAATAAAAAATCAAAATGATGGTGGTTAGCTTCAGAACAAAATTATATTTAGGAGATTAAAACATTTGATTCAAGGAATGATTAGTTGATCAGTGGAAAGATTATGTTCAAGGGATAAAACAGTCAAAATATAGCAACCTAGTCTTTGAAACCCAAAGATCCCAGCTTTGGGAAAGAACTTACTTTAAAAATTCAAAAAAAACTAATATGGGAAAACTAGGTATTGATCCAATAACGCCGAACCAAGATAAATAAAATGGGTTCAGAAGGCAAAAGAATAAATTATTAATAAATTAGGAACACAGGGAGGTTTACCTCCAGACCTGTGGAAGGGGGTTTTAGACCAAAAGAAAGAGATCTTACTGATCCAAAATAGAAAATTTCGTTTAACAAACTGGTTTTTCCAAAACAAAACTAATGAGACAAGATTAGAAGGGGCAATAAACTGGGAAAATATTTTTACAGTCAAAGGTCTGGGAAAGGCCCCATTTCCAAAATATATAGAAATTAACCTAATTTAAAAAATCAACATTCTCCAATTGAAAAATGGTGGATAGAATAAAACCGATGAAGAAATTGAAACTATTTCTAGTCATATGAAAAAGTCTCCAAAAATTAATCAGGAAATCAAATTAAGACAACTCTAAGATACCCCACCCGTCAGATTCAAATGCAGGAACAAAAATGATGTTTTGGATGGGATGCGGGAAAACTGGGACATTGATTGTTTGGGTTGGAATGAATCAAACCATTTTGGGAAGTAGTTTGGACTATGTCAAAAAGTTATCCTGTACCTTTTGATCCAGATTTATTCTGGGATTATACCCAAAAGATTATAAAGAAGGGGGGACCTTATGTTTGGAATGTTTGTGGGCAGCCCTTTTAGTGGCTAGAAATTGGAAACTGTGGATGTCCAGTTGGAGAATGGCTGAATAAATTTTGGTAAGAAAATTTGAAATTTGTTCTGTGACCAACAGGACGATTTAGAAAGGCCTGGAGGTGAGTGAAATGGAGGACCAGGAGACATTATATCTAACAAAATAATAGGTCAAACCCCTAAAATTATTTCAAGGAAAAAAAACTGAACTATATAAAAAGAACCTGGGGAGGAAAAAAACCATTACATTGAATTCCCAATCCCTATATTCATGCACACATGCATTTTTGATTTCCTTCACAAGCTAATTTTACAATAATTCAGAGTCTGATTCTTTTTGTACAGCAAAATAATGTTTTGGTCATGTAAAAAAAAAAAGAGAATAAAGACTTTATCTCTTCATTAGTCATTTAATAGATTGGAAACAACATTTATAGAATCTCTACATTTATACCAAAGCTCACATGGGAGATTACCTTAAACAGAGATTACAGTTTTGCTTGCATTCATTGACCAATTCCCCCATTTCATGAGATTTTTTTCACTAACATTAGACAGCAACACAAGGAAAACACAATTTCTCTCTGGTCACTAGAAAGGGGTACATTTAAATATCATCAATAAATAAAACAGGAAAGCTAATGTCTTTACAATGACTATGTTTGAATATACTTAATTTTGAGTCATGATTACAAAAGAAAATCAATTTTGTGTCTGTCTCTTATTATTCTACTTGATGCAAGCATTTTAAAAGGAAGGCCTGCATCATTTAAACTTTATATTATTTCATCAGATAGTCATAGTGTTTTTCATATAGTAGAACATTAAATGAAGTCTAATGGAAATGAATCAGATTGATGTTCCAGAAGTGGGGAATTTGACTAAATAGAAAAATTAAAAATAACAATTTGGTAAGAATCTTACAAATGTCGAATGAACTGTCTCAGGAAGAAATAAGTTTCTTAAATAAGAAGTTACCACTTATAAATTAAAAGACCATAGATTGGAGATAGTTTAGAAGGAACTCTTCTTCTCATATAGCTTGAACTAAAAGATATTTGAGTTCCTTTACAAATTTGACATTCAATAAGTCTAGGCTTCAACCATTGTTATGTGGAAGGAGGCCAATTTTCCAATTCAGTTCAATTTAACAAACATTTATGAAGCAAGAATGAGTGAAAACAACAGATGGATAGCTTTAGTCATTCAATGGTGCCTCTGAGATATGAAAAGAACAAGAGAAATTTTTCCAACCAATTGGTAGATCTATAAAACACTGGTGGTAAAACATGACACAGATTTGAACTGAATGCAGAGAAAATGGGCATGTTGTCTTGATATTGATAAAATCACATCAACATAAGGAAATCTTTATAAGCCATTATTCATTTGCAAACTGTTACTGTGAAAATGTTTACACAAAGTCAAATATGTCAAATCTGACATACTGCTGAAATTCTTTATATATGCAATTTATTGCAAGCTTTTATAAGAAAGAAAGAAGCTAAATAAAAGAAGATATCTAAAAGTATCAAAAGAATCAATTTCTATTTTATGATTATTATCTGTTTAGTAGTATATATGTTTGTGCTCCCTACAAGATTAGCTATTATTCCTTTACAGATAGTTGTATTTAATAAATACTTGATGAGTTTCTTGGTAAGTTGAATGTATACATGATTTGTCTTCATTTTATTCCTCACCAAGGAAGATTGAGAAAAAAGATCATGATGTACTTTTTAAAGAATACTTTTTATTCTTAGATAATATAAAAACCATTGAAGTTTTAAAAATTTATATTCTGTTACTTCTGTTAAATCACATGATGCATTCTTACCTGTATTGTATATATACATGTGTATTTGTGTATATAAACAAAAATGTGTTTCTGTATGTGTGAATAATTAGGAATGATTTAAAAGATAAAGAATCATATAAGAAAAAAAGAATATTTTTAAATTACCTCTTGTTTCTTGCAAACACTGACATGCAAATATGCTTTTTTTTAGCTCCTAACTAAATCCAAAATGCAAATTAAGTATCTTTTTTGAACAAATTCCTTCTGAAGTCAAACATTAACAGAAACAGAGAAAGGAACAATTCTCTCTATATATGCAATTCATTTCAATGAAGGATTAAAGACATATTTGAACTCATTAATCAAGGAAAACATTAATAACCACAACAAAGATTAATTTATATAATTTTAATATAATTTTCCATGTTCTGACCTTTATTTTGCTTGGAATTCAAAGTTAATTTCAAAATTAAATAAAATCCAATTTAGAAATGCAAAATCAATTATAGATAGATAGATAGATAGATAGAGAAATCTCTCTTTAATCATTATAACCACAGTTTGGCAATCAACATTGTACTGCTCATAATTTATATTTATATTCATTTAATTTATATTTATATTCATTTCTGTAGTCACTTATTCTTAAAAGAAAAAAAAGTCAGAAAAGCATTTGGAAATGCAATTAAAATTTCCAAAGTGCTTTGGGATATACAAATGGAAAGAAACATAGAAGTATTAATTAATTAAGAAAAAAACAAATTGAAAATTTAAATTTCCTTAGTGCTTAATTCAATGAAGTCACCCTCTTTCCCTTCCCCCATAATTTGTTATTCATATATGGTATGCATGAAAACTCAATGCAATTGATAGAAAAAGTTATTCAAACTGACACCTTATTTAACTTGCTAATTTTTTAAAATAACAAAATTATAAGAACCTCAAAAGATAATTTCTTCCATTATAACAACAGAATTAATTTAAAATATTTTCTACAGACAAATAATGTAAAAAAAAAGTATGGAGGGAATTCACTGAATAAAAAAGTGATTCTAACCTGTTAACATATGCACTAAACCTCTGTAAAGGGCAGAATTGGAACAAGCAGCCATAAATTATCCAAAAAAAAAAATCATTTCAACATAAGAAAAATTTTTCTCATGAAGTTTTACAAATAGAAGCCTTAGCCCAATTAAGTACTGAATTTTGGATCTTCAGAAATGTTTAAATAAAAGTTTCTTGACCATCTTTCACAAGTTGGAGGAAGTTTTCTTGCATTGTGACTGAATTAGTATTTTTTGATCTCTAATGTCCTTTTCAATTCTGAGAAATAGTCATTTTTATTGGGAAGAATTCTTGGGATGAAGTTTTCAGGAAGGGAAAGTTATTGACACTAATTGCTGTTGAATACTTGAAGAGAAGGAAACATTAAGAAAAGACCAGCAGATTTGGCAATTAGAAGTTCATTGTTGATTTCTTGAACACAATTTCTGACATTGGGAAGGACAGAAGTAAAGAAGGGTGGTAAATAATAATAGAAGTTTTAGAGCTTTAGGGAAATGTGACCAAAAAAAGAAGAAAATATGATTTATTGAGGAAGCACGCAAGTCAAGTGAAGTTTGCTTTGTTATATTGTTTTCCCTTTAAAAATTAGAAAGGCCTTTGTTGTTGTTGTTGTTATTGTTGTTGTTGTTGTTGTTGTTTTGATTGACAGCAGAGTAGTAATGGCAATTGGAAGACTATATGGTATAATGGATAAAGTGATGGATTTGGAAGCAGGAAAGTCAGGTTTTAATTTTATCTCAAATCCTTGCTTAATTGTGTGATCATGCAAATCACCATCTCTTGGCCTCAGAATTTTTAGCTGTAAATGAGAATTTTGGATACAAACTCTAATGTTTGTAGTAGCTCTTGACCTATAAGTCAATGACTGAAAGTTAAAGAAAGATTTTTTGAGGGAATAAATTGAAAAAGGATTTGGAGAGAAGGGAATAGAGAACACAGCTGAAGTCAGGAATCTATTTCTAAGGTATGACAAATTGTAAGGATTACCTCTAGTGACTGAGCAATTACTTCAGAAAGCAAGGAGAGAAGGCAGAAGGAAAAAGAACAATCAAAAAGAGATCAAAAATATAGTCTCTTTACCTTCATTCTGGCTATTTATTTCATCTGAAAAAAATTATCTTCTTCCAGCTTGAATTCCTGTTCATCCTATAAAGACCAATTCAAATGTCACCTCATCCAGGAGGTTTTCTCTGGCCCAATCTAGGTCAGAATTCATAAACTTTAATTTGCACTTCTCAGGCCTTTATTCTGTGATGTTGCATATTAGTTTCCTAAATTAATGTTTTACTGTCAGTAAGTCACTCAATGAAGCAAGAAATATTTATTAAACACCTTTTGTGTGCCAGCATTTTGCTAAGCACTAGAGATACAAAGAAACGAACCTGAAAGAAGACAACCCATAAAAATAAATTAAAAATCAAGATAGAAAAAGGTAACCTTTATAATGGCACTATGAGAGGCAGTAAAAGAATGAATAAAGGTGGGAAATAAGAAGATGACTGCCCTTGGCACCTCCTTAAATAGAAAATTTAAGAGGATTGTCCACTCTGGAACCTCTATCCTTTCCAATCAAAGAAAAGTAAGAGTCCCAGAAGCAGGAGCATGTCAGTTTCCAAGCTAATGTGATCTTGCAGAATGATGATAGTTTGATTAAGTCTAAGACTAATCTTAGGAGTATAGCCAGGAAAGAAATGTTGAGGGGATTGACTGTAACCATTATGATTTCAAAAATTATGTTTTTCGAAACCTCCATCACAGCATGAAGTTTTGCAAGCAATAGGCAAAAAATCCATATTTATTGATTCTACCTTTTTTTTCTCTGAATCTTAGACTACTCATCTCCAAAAAAGAATTAAATTCAAGCTAACTGGTTGTTGTAAGGAAAATACTTTGCCCATAATGTGTTTTTTGAATTGAATAATTCCTTTAGGACAATTTTTTTTTTGCATTTTTGCCTTTGTAAAGATTTTAAGATCATAGAATTATAGATAGAAGGGAACTTAGGCAGTAAGTAGCACAACTGAAAAATGAAACCACAACCTTCGAGTGTAAATCCAAAAAGCTTAATGCTTGACAGGCCAAGGCACTTAATAAATGTTTGTTCAATCAAATAGAATTAGTCCTTAATCATCCCTATTGTCACTATCAAAAATAAAAACAAAAACAAAAACAAAACAAACAAACAAACACTAGAAAGTGTCTTTGTGTTTTCATCTCTGTGGACTGCATAGTATATGTAAACGATTCCTGTATTGTTTTATTTATTTCAAAATTGTCCTTGAAAATAAAGTTATTTTCATACCATTTAATCCTATGCTATAAAGTACAAAAAGTTATACCAATTCCTATTGTATTCATAGAATGATGACTTGATCTTTTTAAGAAATGTGATAAGAATGTGTCCTATGAGTAATTTTCCAAAACCTGAAGAGAGGGTAGGATCATTCTGGACTTGATATGACCTAGGGATAGTCTTTAGTGGGGAGAACATCCTTAGAGAACAGAAATATGCTTCTCCCACTCCCTGTATAGCATGTTAAAAAGAAGAGATAAACTTTGAAAAAGATGTAATGATGTGAAAGATGACAGTAGATTCTGATTTCAAGTTTTTCAGTAAAATTAGAAGAGTTAAGAATCAGATACTGATACCATAGATTAGGAAAGACTTTTGAATATACATTGTGAAAAAAGGACAAAAATTAATAAAAGGGTTATAGAGCATTAGTAAAGGTTTAGTTTAAATGAAACACTATCATTTTGTAAAAAGATAAGAAAAAGTGAATGAATATTTTAGATGCCATCTGGGTTGGGAAATAACAATGTAATGTTGATGGAAGTTAATTTCAGTAAAAGACTTTAGGAATTTTTTAAAAAATTTAATCCCTAAAAATAATACTTTTTAATATGGAACTGTCTCTCTGGAAGGTAAGAGTTATACGGAAAAAAAGATGATGATGTAAAAAAAGGCATCAATAAAAACTTACTAAAATATGAAGAACAGAATAAAAAGAAACAAAGAAAAACAATTTAACTACATTGAATTATATACTTAAATAAACTATATAAATTTAAAAAAAGAAAATTCAATAATGAGAGAATATGAAAAAATTCTGAGAAGTAAATAATTTGCAGGGGAAAAACCATACTTTTATAAACAGGCATGTTGAAAGATAGAAGAAATAGGATTAATGGACTGAATATGCATTAAAAATAGAAATCTAACAAGTAAACTTGAAGTAAAAATTAAGACATACAATCTGAGAAATAGATAAATTAGACATAAAATATAGTAATAACATAAAAACAAAAGATGCGTAAGTGAAAAAACAAAATAAACCTTTAGTTATTCTAAACAAAAAAGGAAAAGAGGGAAAATCAAATAACATATGAAAAATATGAAATTACAGCAAAACCATAAGAGTCAAAATGAACACTCAGACACGATTATGCAGTTATGTGCTAAACTGAGATCATTAAAGAAATAGAAATAGAAAAATACACATGCCCACATACACACACTACCCAAATTGTAAGAAGACACAATTTTGAGGAAAAAATAGAAACAGCAACAGAAGTGGCAAAAGTGGGGAGGGGAGAATATAACAACTTTTTGGTTCTCAAAAATTCCATCAAATTTTAAGGAATAACTAATACTCATATTTCACAAATTATCCTCAAAAAAGAAAGACACTACCCCCAAATCATCCTTTTATAATTACTTAGATGGTTCATTGAATGGAATATTAGGCCTACAGTCAGGGACACCTGAGTTCAAATCTAGTTTCATATATATGCTCTTTGTGACCTAGGATAACCTGCTTAACTCCGATTTGTCTTAATTCAGTGGAAAAGGAAATGGCCAACCAATCCAGTATCTTCAGCAAGAAAACCCCATAGAGAATTTCAGCTTGTTCTCTTTGTTCTCACAAAGGAAAGAAGATCTGGAAACAACTAAAAAACATTTGTTGGGGGGGGGTGGTGGAAGAAGGGAGGATGAATAAATAAATGGATCAGTGAAGAGAGTGCTGAGCCTAATAGGAAGAATCATTTGTTCAAATATGGTCTCAGAAATATATTATCTATGTAACTCTGTGCAAGTCACTTAATCCTGTTGACCTCAGTTTCCTCATCTAAAAAATAAGCTGGAAAAAATGACAAATAACTTCAGCATATATGCCAAAAAGTTTCCAAAACAGGAAAAACACAGAAGAAAAACTTCAGGCCAATATAATAGATGAAAATCAATTCAAACATTTCAAACAAAACTCCATCAAACAATTACAGTAATTTTATTTGTCCAAAAATCATTTAATGCAAAAAAGTTGGATTTATACCAGACATGCAAGAATAGTTCAGCATCAGGAAAATAATGAACACAATTTTATAAAAAACTTAAACTAAAAAAACCCTCATAAATGTCTACAGAAAAATACTTTGACAATGTAGACATTTGTTTAAACTAAAAACCGTACAAAGTCTAAGCATAGAGAGACCTTTTTGAATGTCAAAAATACATCCATCTGAAATCAAAAGCAAACATCATATGAAATGAGAATATACTAATGCTTTCCTCCCAAAAATATGAGAGCAAGCTAAGGATTCCCATTTTCTACACTATTATTTGATATAATTCTTTAAAAGTTAGCAACAGCAAAATGACAAAACAAAGAAATTAAAGGCATAAAAATCAATACAGAGAAGAAAAATATATCCATTTTTCTGATAAAAGGATGATATATTTGAACAATCCTAATGAAAAGTAAAGATAATGACTGAGGCAATAGCTTCAACAAAGTTATAGACTACAAAATAAACTCTCAACAACTAACTGCATAACTTTATAATAATAACAAAAGATTTAATAAACATTGAAATCAGGTTATTTATATTGAAAATATTAATTATAAAATGATAAAAATGTGGTTCATAATGGACTGTCACTTTCTGATACCTTAATCCTTCCCTACTATTACTCTCTATGAGGATGTTTTCAATGTGTATAAATGATTCATAAGTTTATACAGGCAGAAAAATCAAACAATAAAATCATTCTTAACCTACATTCATGAATGAATGCAACTCCTTGTGATTAGAGCAATGGGATTATATCTTGCTGAGTCTCTCTTCCAGCTGAAGATTCACACACACACACACACACACACACACACACCCTTTCTCTTAAGCCTTTCAATTCCTTTACACATAAGTACCCCCAGACAGCCAAATTGTCTTGAAACTCCAATAATACTATTCTTATTCACTGCCAAAAAGTACAAGAACAATTTCTTCCCAACATCCCCAGTGACTAAAATTATCAGACTTTTCTGATGGAGGAATATCATATCACCTTGAGATCTTGAATATGAATGTAATAGAAATGACTAGTACAACATTGCTATGAAGGTCAGTTTGATCTGGTCAGCCAGTCAATATGTATTTTCTGAATAGCAGGTACCATTAATTAATGGGGACATAAAAATGGTAAAAGACAGCTTCTGTCCTGAGAAAGCTTACAATTTATGATAGAAGTTTTCTGCATCTAGAATCTAAGAAGAATCATGAATATAAATGTTTGATTCACAGAAATTAGAAAACGTGATGATGAAGGAAAATGTTTTGAAGTCATTAGGGACAATAACACTTTCATCACTTAGCACAGTTGCTGACACCAAGTAGGCATTTAAGAAATTCAAGCTGACTAATTGACTTATAGCATAGAGGAAGATAGGGAGCTTATTCCTCATTGTTCATCTGCACCTTCACTGTTTTCAGTCAAATTATTATGGTGACAAGGCAGATGAAAACACATACTCAGAAGAAGATAATGAAGTCAAGCCTACAAGAAAAAAAATGTGAATTGGTCTCAGGCCATGGAGGAGCACAAAAAGAATTTTGAAAATCAGGTAAGAATGGGAGAGGAAAATTTGGGAAGAGAAATAAGTGATGCAAGAAAATCATAAAAAAGTCAACACGCACAAACACTGAAAAAAATAACACTGCAAAAAAAAAAAAAATAGACTGGTACAAAAAGTCAATGAGGAAAAGAATGCCTTCAAAACCAAAACTGGCCAAATAGGAAAATAAGAACAAAAATTACTGAAGAGAAACAATCCTTTAAAAGCATAATTGGCAAAATGGAAAAGGAAATATAAATGCTAACTGAATAAAATAATTCCTCAAAAATTATCATTGAACAAATGGAAGCTAATGATTCTATTAGAAATCATGAAACAGGGGGGCAGAGCCAAGATGGCGGAGAAGACACACGCAACTTTCTAAGCTCTTCTCTTACCCTCTTTATCAATATTATATCGAGCCTCAAAAATAGTCTTGACTGCCAACTAAAAGATAAGAAGAGAACAACCACCGGCCCAAGAAAACCCAGTCCGCCAAAAAAGGTTGGTTCCCCAGGGGGAGATCGGCGCAGACTGGGAGAGAAAAGGTTCCGAGGAGAGTCTCAAACCGGGGGGGCACAGATCCAGCACAAGGCCCGCCCCAACCCGCAGTACCGGGCTTTTCCTTGGGAGTTGTGATCCCACAGCAGGAGGACACAGCCCTGGTTAGCCTCCAACCCAGTGGGGAGCCCATTGGGGCCATAGAGTTTTCCAGGGGCCGATTTGCATCAGGCAGAGACACTGGGGCAGAGTTCGGCAGCTGCTTTCTGTGGTCAGCTTAAACCACAGTCCCACGAGGCTCCGGCCTCAGTGACACTTTCACCCCTTAGTTTTGCCGAGGGCGGTAACCCACTCAGCCCTACTTTACAGTTTGATAGCTCCATGCTGAACATTCCTGTTGGGGAAGGGAAAAACCTTCAAAACACTCCCCATGCCTGAGTGGAAATGTTTACATCTTTCCTGCTCCAGAGGAAGCTGGTAACCCCTTGCCTAGGAGACCTACCCAAAGGTTTTAAAACATGAATAAAAAAGATGAAAAGAACAATCGACAGCTTCATGCAGAAAAAAAGAGCAGGTCAGCAAACCAAGATACCCCTCAAACAGCAAAATGCATCAGACTGTCCTCCTTACATAATGCTCCCAGAAGAGGCCATTAAAAGTCCCTAAAAGAGAGTTAGAAGATAAATGGGGGGAAAGAGAAGCCTTTAAAGAGAGCAAAACTTCCTGAAATACGAATTGAAAAGTTAAAAAAATTCTCAGGAAGTGCAGGGAAACAAAAATTGGGAAAAAAAAATAAAGAACTCTCAAGAAAGTAGGATCTGTGAATTAAAGAAAATAATTCATAAAAAAAAATTAGTGAAAGGAAAAAAATTCCACAGACCAAAAACAAACATTAAAACCAATTGGACATATACAGAAAGAAGTAAAAAAGCATTGAAGAAAATAATTTTTAAAAATTAGAACTGAACAAATTGAAACAATGATTCATTGAGACAGCAAGAATCAGTCAACAAAACAAAAAATGACAAACTGGAAAAAACCAGAATTATCTACTTGCAAAATGACAGACTTGGAAAATAGATCAGGAGATAACTGAGGATTTTGACTTTCTGAAAACTATGATGAAAAAAGAGCCTAATTAAATTTTACAAGAAATCATCAAAGAGAACTGCCCAGATTAATAGAATCAGAAGGTAAAATAGGCATTGAAAGAATTCTCGAACACCTTCTGAAAGAAAACCCTAAAATAAAACCCAAGGGAAATTTGGCAAAATTTCAGAACTATAAGATTAAGGAAAAAATTTTACAACAGCCAAAAAACCATTTAAATACCGAGGTGCCACAAAAGGATACCCAAGATTCTGCTCACATTAAAGGAAAGAAGGGCCTGGAATATGATATCGAAAGGCACAAGAACTTGAGATGCAGCCAAGAATAAACACCCAGCTAAGCTGAGCATTTTCTTCCAGGGAAGAAGATGGAATTTAAGAAACAAATGAATTCCATTTGTTTCTGAAGAAAACCAGAACTAAAACAAAAAATTTGATTCCAAGAATAGAACCAAGAGATGCAGAAAAGGTAAAATAACTCTTGGAACTGTATTTTGTTGTGGATATACAAAAAGAATACATGTATAATTTGATTTAATATAACATAAAAAGGGAAGTAAATGAAAAGGAGATAGAAACAAGGGGGGAAGGAGGGAAAAAGAGGGAAACCACATCCCACAAAGAGGCAAGGAAACTTATCATATCTGAGGGAATTTAGAGAGGGGAGGAACATTGTGTGAATCTTACCTCATCAGAGGGTCAAAGAAAAAATAATTACATTTGTTTTGAGAAAATTTCCCTGCCCCATTAAAACGGGGGAGAGGAAAAGGAAAAGAAAAAGAGTAATAAGGGAAGGAAGGGGAAAGACCAAAGGGGGAGGGAGGGATTAAAAGAGGATAAGTATCGGATACAAGAGGGGTACAAAGAAAAGGGGAAAGAGGGTTGGGGAGGCAAAAAAGTAAAGCACAATCTGGGGTTATTAGGATGGCAGGAAATACAGATTTAGTAATTCTAACCGTAAATGTAAATGGATGAACCCCCCAAAAGAGGGAGGCAGATAGCAGACTGATCAAAAGCGAACCCTTACAAATTTTTGTTTACAAGAAACACATTTAAAGCAGGGGGGATGAATAGAGTGAAAAGGCTGGAGCAAAATCTATTATGCTCAGGTAAAGTCAAAAAGGGTAGCCATCCATCTCAGATCAAGCAAAAGTAAAACTGATCTAATTAAAAGAGATAAGGAAGGTAACTACATCCCAAAGGGTAGCATAAACAAGAAGCAATATCAATATTAAACATATATGCACCAAGTGGTATGGCACTCAACTTCCTAAAGGAGAAGAGAGTTACAAGAAGAAATAGACAACAAAACTGTAATAGCAGGAATCTCAATTTGCACCTCAGAATTAGACAAACAAACCACAAAACAAATAAGAAAAAATTAAAGAAGTAAATATAATATTAGAAAAATTAGGTATGTTGGATCTTGGAGAAAATAATGGAGAAGAAGGAATATACTTCTTTTCTCAGCAGTTCATGGAAACTTATTCAAAAATTGACCATAATTAAATAAAGACCTAAATTAAATGCAAGAAAGCAGAAATAGTAAATGCTTTCTTTTTCAGGTCAGATGCAATAAAAACATTCAACAAAAAAGGGGAAATAGACCAAAAAGTAATTGAAACTAAACAATCTCATCTTAAAGAATGATTGGGTGAAGCAGCAAATTAAGATACAATTAATAATTTCACCAAGATAATGACAATGATGAGATATCATACCAAAATTTGTGGATGCAGCCAAAGGGTAATAAGAGGGAATTTTATATCCTTAGAGGCTTATTGAATAAAAAGAAAGAAAAAGATTAATGAATTTAATAAAAAAAAAAAGACCAAAATTAAAACCCCAATCAAAAACTAAATTGGAAATTAAAATTAAAGGAGAAATTAAAAATAGAAAGTAAAAACCATTGAACTAATTAATAAAAATAAGAGTTGGTTCATGAAAGCCAAAAAATAGATGCCTTGGAAATCTGATTAGAAAAAGGAGGGAGGAAAATGAAATTATAGTCTTAAAATGAAAAGGGAAAACTTTCCACCATTGAAGAGGAAATTAGAAAATAATAAGGAGTTATTTTGCCAACTTTAGCCAATAAATTTGATAACCTTGAAATGGGATGACTACCCCAAAAAATACAGGCTTCCCAGACTAACAGAGGAAGAAGTAAATTGTTTAATAGCCCATTTCAGAAAAGAAAAGAACAGAAATTAAACAACCCCAAGAAAAAAATCCCCAGGACCAGATGGATTTACATGGAATTTTCCAAACATTTAAAGAACAATTGGCCCCAATGCTATATAAATTATTTGATAAAATAGGGAATGAAGGAGTCCACCAAATTCCTTCTAGACACAGACATGGTACTGATACCTAAACCAGGTAGGTTTAAAACAGAAAAGAAAATTATAGACCAATTCCCAATGAATTTGATGCTAAAATCTTAAATAAGATATTAGCAAAAGATACAGAAAATCACTCCAAGATAATACAGAGATCAAGGGGATTTATACCAGGAATGCAGGGCTGGTTCAATATTAGGAAAACTATCAATATAATTGGCCATGTTAATAACCAAATTAAAAAACCATATGATCATCTCAATAGATGCAGAAAAAGCATTTGATAAAATCCAAATCCATTCCTATTAAAACACTTGAGAGTATAGGAATAAATGGATTTTCCTTAAAATAATCAGCAGCATCTATTTAAAACCATCAGTAAGCATATATGTAATGGGACAAACTGCAACCATTCAATAAGATCTGGAGGAAACAAGGTTGCCCAATATGTTACTATTTAATATTGTATTAGAAACGCAGCTATACCAAAGACTGAGAAAGAGATTAAAGGAAAAGAATAGGCAATGAGGAAGCCAATTATCATCTTTTGCCGATGACAATGGTATACCTAGAGAATCCCAGATCGCAAAAAAGTTATTAGAAATAATCCACAACTTTAGAAAGTTGTTGGTTATAAATAAACCCACATAAGTCATCAGATTCTTTATATCACTAAAAACCAAAGTCAGAGTTACAAAGAGAAATTCCATTTAAAGTAACTACTGATAATATAAAATATTTAGGAATCTATTCCAAGGGAAAATCAGAAACTTTTATGAGCAAAATTAAGACCACTTTTCAAAAAAAGTCTGATCTAACCAATTGAAAATATTAAATGCTCTTGATAGGGCGAGCAAATATAAAAAGATGTCAATATTACCTAAACTAATCTATTTTTTAGCGCTTACCAATCAGACTCCCAAAAACATTTTAATGACCTAGAAAAAAAACAACAAAGTTCATATGGAAAAAAAATCAAGAATTTCAAGGGAATTAATGAAAAAAAATCAAATGATGGTGGCTTAGCTGTACCAGATCTAAAATTATATTATAGAGCAGCAGTTACCAAAACTATTTGGTATTGGCTAAGGAATAGATTATTGATCAGTGGAATAGATTGGGTTCAAGGGATCATTCAACAAATATAGCAACCTAGTCTTTGAAAACCCAAAGATCCCAGCTTTTGGGATAAGAACTTACTGTTTGATAAAATTTGGGAAAAATTGAAACTAATATGGCAGAAACTAGGCATTGATCCATACTTAACGCTGAAACCAAGATAAGGTCAAATGGGTTCATGACCTAGGATAAAGAATGAAATTATTAATAAATTAGAGGAACATAGGATAGTTTACCTCTGGACCTGTGGAAGGGGAAGGTCTTTATGACCAAAGCAGAACTAGAGATCATTATAATCACAAAATAGAAAATTTTGATTATAAAAACTGAAAAGCTTTTGTACAAACAAAACTAATGCAGACAAGATTAGAAGGAAGAATAAACTGGGGAAATATTTTTACAGTCAAAGGTTCTGATAAAGGCCTCATTTCCAAAATATATAGAGAATTAACTTTAATTTATAAAAATCGCCATTCCCAATTGAAAATGGTCAAAGGATTGAACAGACAATTTCAGATGAAGAAATTGAAGCTATTTCTAGTCATATGAAAAGATGCTCCAAGTCATTATTAATCAGAGAAATGCAAATTAAGACAACCTAAGATAATACACACCTGGAATTGGCTAAGATAAGGAAAAATAATGATGATTGTTGAGGGGATTGGGAAAACTGGGACATTGATTCATTGTTGGTGGAGTTGTAAGAACCAACCATTTTGGAAAATTTGAACCATGCTCAAAAAGTTATCAAACGTATACCCTTTGATCCAAGAGTGTTACTACTGGGATTATATCCCAAAGAGATTATAAAGAAGGAAAGGGACCTTTATTGCACGAATGTTTGTGGCAGCTTTTGTAGTGGTGAAACTGGAAACTGAATGGATGTCCATCAGTTGGAGAATGGTGAATAAATTGTGGTATATGAAAATTATGGAATATTACTGTTCAGTAAGAAATGACCAACAGGATGATTTCCAGAAAGGCCTGGAGACTTACACGAACTGGATGCTGAGTGAAATGAGCAGGACCAGGAGATCATTTATACTTAACAATACTAGATGATGACCGTTCTGATGGATCAGGCCATCCTCAGCAACGAGATCAACCAAGTCATTTCTAATGGACAGTAATGAACTGAACATTATACCCAGAAAAAGAACCTGGGAGATGACTAAAAACCATTAATTGAATTCCCAACCCCTATTTATGCACACCTGCATTTTTATTTTCACGTTAATTGTAAAATTAGAGTCTGATTTTTTTAAACAAAATTTTTGGTCATGTATACTTATTGTGTATCGTTATATTTAAAATTTAAATCTACTGGTCATCCTGCCATTTAGGGAGGGGGGGTAAGAGGTAAAAAATTGGAACAAGAGGTTTGGCAATTGTTAATGCTGTAAAGTTACCCATGTATATATCCTGTAAATAAAAGGCTATTAAAAAAAAAAAAAAAAAAAGAAATCATGAAACAATCTAACCAAAACCAAACAAAAAGAATGAATAATGTGAAGTACTTTATTAGAAAAACAAATGACATAGAGAATTGATCCAAGAGTTAATTTTAAAATTATTGGTACCTGAAACAATGAACATAAAAGGGCCTAGACATGATGTTTTTTTTTTTCCAAGAAATTATTAAGGAAAACTATTGGGAGATTCCAGAACCAGAGGGTAAAATAGAAATTAAAAGAATCCACCAATCACCTCTTGAAAGAGATCTCCAAATGAAAACTCTCAGGAATATTATACCCAAACTCCAGAACTTCCAGATCAAGGAGAAAATATTGAAAGCACCCAGAAAGAAACAATCCAAGTATTGTAAAGCTAGCCAGAATAGCACAAGAATTAACAGTTTCCAGATTAAAGAATAAGAGAGATTGTGATATCATATTTTTGAGGGCACAGAAGCTAGGATTACAACCAAAAATCACCTACCCAGCAAAACAATATAATTCTTCAGGTGAAAAAAAAAAGGATATTCAATGAAATAAATGATTTTTAAGCATTCTTGAGAAAAGACCAGTATGAAAAGAAAATTTGATTTTCAAATCCAAAATTCAATAGAAGCATTATTAAGGCAGTTAGAAATATAGACATACTTGTGAATTGAATGTGACAGGATGAAATCTAAAAAACTAAAAGAGTAAGAGAGGTGTGTAGTGTTAGAAAGAAAAAGAGATAGCTAGAATGGGGTACATTATTTCACATAAAAGAGGCAAGAAAAAGCTTTTACAATGGAAAAAAAGAAGGCAGGGAGGTAAGGGGAAGTTAGTAAACCTTACTCTTACTAGAGTTGTTTCAAAGAGAGAATGACATATATCCTCAATTGTATAAAGAAATCTATATTCCCTTAAAGGAAAATAAGAGGCGAAAGGGATTAGAGAAGAAAGAGTTACAGAAGATAAAGCGAATTGTGGGAGGGAACAGTCAGAAGCAAGCACTTTTTAAGAAGGATGGGATAAAAGGAGAGAGAAAATAGAATAAATAGGGTGGAGGGAAAGAGCTAGCAATAGTAATTGAGGAGGGAGGAGATTGAAGCAAGTTTCTCTGATCAAGTCTTCACTTCTTAAACATATGGAGAACTGAGTTAAATTAAAAAAAAAATAAAATAAGAGCCATTCCCCAATTGATAGATGATCAAATGATATTAACTATTTGCAGATGAAGTAATTAAAGCTATCTGTATCTATATGCAAATTAAAACAATTGTCAAATACTACCTCATACCTATTGAATTGGCTAACAGTATAAGGATTAGCAAAGTTGTTAGCAATAATTGTGTCAGCAACTAGGCAAACGTTGCCCTAGATAAATGAATGCATTTTCCATATAGGATATTGACCACGAAACCAAAAAAGATACGGTTCCTAAGCCAACATCTGTGCAGCCACAGCAAAAATTGTACTCTAGATGAACATATGATATGGAGGAGCCCTTTGTAATATCATTATCCTACATTAATACCTAATTGGGCTTCTCTGTATGCGTTGTGGGCAACTGAATGGGCATTTGTTTGCCTTGCCTTCATTATCAGATCATGATATGGTGTAGACCCAGAATGTTTGTTAGCAGTTTTTGTTCTTTATGAATTCTATGACTCTCTCCAGTGGTGTATCTATTTCCCTTAAGGAATAAAGTCTCCAAGTGTATCACCCCAAATAAATAACTTTTCTTGGGTTGGAAAATGAATCTGAATTTTTTCAAAGACAACATTGTGACATATTACTAGTACCACAAAAATAGTACAACAACAACAAAAAAAAAGGAAAATGGCAAAAATGAGGGGATGTGGGGAAAATGATACATTAATGCACTGTTCTTGGAGTTGTGTACTGGTTCAATCATTCTGTAGAACAATTTGGAACTATGTTCAAAGGGGCTATGCATACCCTTTGACCTAGTAATACCCCCTAGTTCTGTATCACAAAAAAAAAAGGTTTACCAAAAGGACTTCTGTATACAAAGCTATTTATAGCAGTTTTTCTGGGAACAAAAACATTGAAATCAAAAATATGTCCATAACCTGGGGAATGGCTGAACAAATGTGATTATAATGGTAACTATTGCTCTATAAAAGATGATGATCAGGGTGCTCTCAGAAAAACCTGGAAGGAGTTCCATGAACTGATACAAAGTGAAATGTTCTGTGTACAAAGTAACAGAAATTTGAATTAAAGAGATCTGAATATCAATTTTATTTTTTCTTGAGGTTTGTTTTTGGTTTGCTTTTGTTCACAAATGACTATTATGGAAATGTTTTGCATGACTATACATGTATATCACATATTTAAATTCTTCCCTTCTCAATGAGGTGATGGAATGGGGAGGGAAGAATGGAGAGAATCTGGAATTCAACATTTTAAAAACACATGTTAAAATTATTTTTACATGTAACTAGGAGAAAATAAATAAATGATAAAAAATATATTGCTCCCTTTTCAGACCTCTTATATTTCTCCCATTTATTTATAATATATCATCTGATTGCTGTCATTTCTAACAAGGCTATTAACTTTATATTATGCTTTTGTCTTTGTATTCATAATGAATACTGGTATTTACTAAGTGTTTGTTATTTGGTTAAGGTAAGGAACTGATTCTTATTTAATTTTTCTCTTGTTTAAAATGCCTCACACAATGCTATTCTGTTGGTAGTATTTAATAAAAGTTTGGCAAATATATTATGGAGCGAGGGATGGATCAGGATTCATAGCTGTTTATTTGTTCAGTAAACCTCTTCTTGTAATGACTATGTGGACTTCTATGGAGAATGTAGGACATTTGGATTCTTTTCCATGCTAAAATCTGAACTATTAAAGAGCAAACTAGATTTTCATTTTTGACAGACTACCTTTTTTTTTCAAAGAATCATCTTAAAGAAGAACAATCTTAAGTATTTATCTTAATCATCAGCTTTTATTGGCTAATAGAAATGAAGATGAAAATCTCAAGTAATAATATTGTATATTTTAGATCACATTTGAATTAATTGTCTTGCTTCTTGTCCTATCTAGATTATCTAGGCTAAACAAAAAGAGGTCAAAGTTCAGGAATTTTTGTAATCATTTTTTCAATCCTTTAATAGAGACTTATTCCAAATAGTCAGATGAAGGAGAAAGTCATGTTCAAAGCTCATTAAAGGAAACACATAATTATAGTATCTTCTGTTTAGAATATAAAGGACAAATTCCAAGATTCAAAAGTGCCCTGTTGGAGTTTATCTTGAAAATGTCAGGCAATCTGCTATAGAACAATATGGTTGCCTGCATGAAGAAATATGTTCTTGCCAAGTCAGCCAGTAGGCAGATCATTAACAAACAGTATAAACAGAAAAGAAACAAGATGAGTTCCCTAAGGAGATGAAGTATTTATGTTCCTTGGCTCAGAAATTCACTGGTGTTAAGCCCAACAGGTAGTCTTCATACCAAGATGCCATCTGCTGAATGAAGTGAAATGAATCTTGGGTTTCAAATGGTAATACAGCACCATGATCCCATTGTGTATGTAAGAATCATGCAATTATTTCTAGAGAAGTCTAAGGAGAAAATGACAACAACAATTCACCTTGTTTCAGTTCTCTGTCAATAATGGAGGCTCCACTGGATCCCTAGGACTTAATGCCCAAGAAACTTAACTTCTTTCTTTGATTAGGTAAATCTCTGCGACAGGCGGGAAGAAAGGAATGATGGCAACTTTGTGTAACAGCATCTCTCTCTCTCTCTCTCTCTCTCTCTCTCTCTCTCACCTCTGTCTCTTTCCTTTCCCTTCCTCTCTCTCTGTCTCTCTGCTCTCCCTCTTTCTCTTTGTCTCTCTGTCTCTTTCTTTCTCTTTCTCTCATACATACTTGTACATGTGTGTATTATATTTATTTGGAAATATATACATCAAACTACTAAAACTATTACTATATACATTTTATGCATAAGCATTTGTGTTGTCTTTGCTTAGTCATTACTTAGGCCTGGCCAACTTTTTATTGACTTATTTGGGGATTTTCTTGCCAAAGATACTACAGTGTTTTTCCATTTCTTTCTTCCGATAATTTTATAGATGAAGAAAAAGAAGCAAACAAGTTTAAATGGCTTTCCCGGGGTCACAGAACTACTAGGTATCTGAGGTCAGATTTGAACTCAAGATTAGGAGTTTTCCTGACTTGAGTACTTGAGTCTTGGAATTTTGTCCACTGTGTGCCAGTGAGTTCTCTATAGATAAATAGATAGAGAGAGAGAAAGGGAGAGAGAGAGAGAGAGAGAGAGAGAGAGAGAGAGAGAGAGAGAGAGAGAGAGAGAGAGAGAGAGAGAGAGAGAGAGAGAAAGAGAGAGAGAGAGAAAGAGAGAAAGAGAGAGAGAGATGATAGATCAGGTTCAGAGGTAGAAATGAATCTTTTGAAATATTTATAACATGTATTTACATGCACCTCAGAATTGTTGTCTATGTTCTGAGCCTTCTTTAGTGTCTCTCAGTAATTGTCAGTTTCTCCACTGACGTCTAATTCTTTAGCTTACCATATAGAGTTACAAAAGAAGCTAAAAGGTTAACAAAGGGAAATCAAATATGTTCCAATGATTCCCACATTACCCACATGTTATTTGTCTCTTAGTGTTTTGCTCACATCTTCTCTTTTTCATATCTCAGATGAACAAAGCTCACATCAGGACACAGAGCTGTGAAGCTGAAAACCTGTTCGCTCAGCATCTCTATGCTTTTGTGAAATTTCCTGATTTTGATGCTTTATTGGGTTACCAGGACAACAGATGTTGTTTTAAAAGGCAAGTAAATAATACACTTCTGGATAGGTAAGCCATTTACCAGCTATTTGTAAACTCACTTTCTCTCTTGTTTAGCTTTTTACCCTTTGCTCAGTAAGCAGAAACTGAGTTTCAAAGGTTAATATCTCCCATGTCCCTAATTAGGTGAAATTTCTCTAACACGCTTATAGATATACTGCAAATTACAAAATGCTTTAATATTCAATAAATATAATATGCTTAGGGAAGGTTCAGTCAAGGGCACAATGTAAATTTCCTATATTTATGCCTTGGTGGGGAGACATCAGGGTAGGCCAGGGAACTTTGATCATGTTTACTTAAATATAAACCTTATATACAATATTTAATATTAAGTAAATGGGAGAAAAATGACTGTTGAAGTCCTAAGGAACAATCACTTAGGCAATGGCATGGCACAATGGAAAGGGTGTCAGGTTGGTTGCAAGATAGGACAACCTTGAGGTTTCTGATCCAGTAACAGATACTTGCTAACTGTTTGACCCTGGGTAAGGTTTTTCACCAGTAAAAAATGGGGTAATAATAAGACCTATCTTAAAGAATTGTAAAGATAAAATGACTTAACTATGACTACATATACACACACACACACATATATAAGTTTCTTGAACCTAAAAATCATTGTAATTTTGTAAGCTTTTAAATAAGTCGAAAATATGATATAAATTATATAAAAAATTAAATAAAAGATATAACCATATTGTTGTATTTGCATATCAGTTTGAATATATTACCTTAAATTAATTACCTTGTTATGTATTTATTATATATTAATATGAAAATAAAATTGTATGTAATTATTATAAAATATTTATGTTTATAAAATTATTATAATATACATTACTATATATTTGTAAATAATTAAATTACTTACCTTAAATTATTACTTATGGGGGGAAATGGCTAATTTGAAGTAAAACTTGATTAAGCATATAAGACTAAACCCCACAACAAAATCAATACCAATGCCATCCAATAGAGTTTAATGTATCAATAATAGTCAGTAAGATATGTGTAGGATGGGGGGGGGAGGAGGCAAGAATTTAGATAAAAATTCTAAGCTTTCTACTTCTTAAATCGGACTATTAGTAGCATCAGATAAGATAATGGGTGCTAAGTATTTTATAATCCTTAAGAGATTCTATACATAGGAGCTAATATTAATATATTTAAAATGTTGGATCTAGGCATTCTGATTTTTTAAATCTCTATCTTGCTAAATGGCATTGAACTAAAGATACAGATATGCAAACATATGACTTCATATATTTTTATTTAATTGATACCAGAATCTCAATATGAGGAAATCTACTTTCTATGAAAGTAGGTCAACAATTATACCAAAAAGTATTGTTTGAGAGAGTTATTTAGAGTTAGCGTTTCAGTGATTTACTGATTGTCATATAGTCAGCATTTGCCACAAATCAGGCTGCTTATTCTCTACATCTGTCTTCACTAGCCAAGATAGCAGAATACATACATATATACACATATATTAATCAATTGAATTAATCTAATTTTGTCTTGCTCTAACACATATTGACTGTATGACCCTGGGTTAGTCACTTAATCCTATAGAGATCTAAGCAACTCTCCACATATATACTATGTATCTGCATTGATAAAGGGAATTTTCACTTGAGAGTTCCCTATACCCATAAAATCACAGATCCAATTCTTATCTTGTAACAAAAGTAGCTTTGATACTTAAATTCAAGCTTTTGTGAATATAGTGCCTGACAAATTAAATAATAAAACAAAAGAAAAAAAATAACCTAATTAATACTTTTCCCTAATAAAATCCAGTCATTTAGGTAAAAGCCAATCTCTATTATTACCATAATCAAAATAGCAGAATTGTTGATTTGGGGAGGCTAATTAATAACTATCCCATATCCCTAATAAAGGCAGCAGCCTTTCTTCAAATGTGAAAATGTCTATAAACAACATATTTAGGAGATCCTAAATGCACTGGTGTTTAGGTTGATTTATTATGTGTTGGTGGAAGAACAAGAGAAGTAACAAAATTTAACAATGCTACATGATGGAAATGTGAATGAGATATAAAATGAAGATGATAATGGCATCTGCTTCCCAGAGTTGCTGTGATATTCAAATTATGTAATACTGTAAAAATGTTAGCATATTTCAGTGCCTGGCACATCATAAATTCTATATAAATATTAGCTATTACTATTATTCATTATTATCACTGAAACATCAAGACAATGTTCATTGTCTGGAAATATAGGTCAGGAGTTCTGGAAAGGGGAGAGGCTGTAATTCTAACATAATTCATTTGCAGAGAAGGAAACATTAAAGTTATGGTGGTAGATAAGATTGTACCCCAAATTGTTTTGGTAGGAAAGAAAAGGCACAAAAGGACAAAACATGTAATAGTTGTATTAAATGATTAGAAAAAGGAAGACAAAGGATGGGACATCATAAAAAAGTTAAAGTGTTGTGATTTCATCTCAATGGCAGCATGCTTTTAGTACAAGTCCAATATTAGAACTAAAAGAAGCGAACTAAAAGAAGCACTAGTAAGACATTGCATTTTTCAGAAACGACTTAATAGAAAGGATTTAATTACCATCTCTATTTTGTGATTCTCAAACAATATCCTGTTGGGAATTCTCTGCTTACCTCCAGTCTTTCAACTCCAACTACCTTATCTTAAACTCACAAGAGAAATTACCTTTACCTCTAAAACATCACACACACACACACACACACACACACACACACACACATCACCTTTTATCTTGCAATAGAAAACAGCAAACTCTGAGTCTCTCAGTATCACAACATAACAGATACCTTGGGTTTACTATCTTTCAGCCCCCATATCCAAGCTGTTGCCAAAGCCTGCTAATTTCACCTATGCTACTTTCCTCAAATACATCCCTTCTTCCTGTGACACTGCCAGTTTCCCAGAGCAGTCCTTCATCACATATTCATTGCACTTTTGAAATTACCCTATTGGTGGGTCTCTTGGCTGAAATTTCTGCCCATTCAAAACACTAAAATGATTTTCCTACAACACATATCTGATAATGTCATTACCTAGCTCCTCTCCCAACCTAAACACTCAGGTAATGGCTCCCTTTTACCTACAAGTTTGAATATAGCATCCTATTTGCATTCAAAATCTTTCATAACCTTGGCCTCTCTTACTTTTTAGGCTTTCTTATGCCTTGCTCTGGACACGTCCTCTTTGATGTCCTGGCTCTTCATGAACAAGACACTCTATATCTTGGCCCTATACATTTTTTCTATATCTCAGGCCAGATGTTTTCCCCATTCTTTTATAACTATTGATCTTCCTGGATAACTTTTAGGACCCAACCAATATTCCATCTTTTACTTGAAGATTTCCTCATCTTCTCTTAATTCTAAAGCCTTTCCTCTGTTAATTATTTCCAATTTATCTTATATATTGCTTGCCTTGCATACATTTCTCTGCATGTTCTCTCCCATATTAGACTGTGATCTCCTTGAGGGAAGGGAATGTTTTAGAAGGAAGGAAGGAAGGAAGGAAGAAAGGAAGGAAAAGAAGGAAGAAAAGAGGGAGGGAGGGAGGAAGGAAAAGAGCAAGGAAATAATAAGTGCCTTGTTGAGTGCTTTACAAATATCATCTCATGTATGTTTCATAATACTTAGAATATAGATGCTATTATTATTGCCATTTTACAATTAAGGAAATTCAAGCAAACAATTGTTTGGGGGTCACAAGGCTAGTAAGCTGTGTGATTTGTTTTGAATTTTCTGACTGCAGGCCCAAAAGGAAGAAGCTACATAGCATTACAACAATAGCAATGGAGTTACAGGACTGGAAATTTTGATTGATTTGGAGACAGGCTGCATATTGAATTTGATCACTTGGCCTCAAGAGAGAAAACATTAGAAACAAAATCCAGAAAGTGATATGTGCAAACACTATCTCAATGAGCAGTAACATAAGCACAACAACAAAAAAAATAGAATATCCCAAATAGAAAGCTAACAATACACCCTCAAATGGAGGTAATATGTAGGACCAATCCTCTTTCAGACTTCTTTCTATCTGACAGTGGTAGTACTATACTTCTAAATTATCCAGGTTTAACTCTGGGAGATGACTAAAAACCATTATATTGAATTCCCAATCCCTATATTTTTATCCACCTGCATTTTTGATTTCCTTCACAGGCTAATTGTACAATATTTCAGAGTCTGATTCTTTTTGTTCAGCAAAATAACGGTTTGGCTATGTATACTTATTGTGCATCTAATTTATATTTTTATATATTTAACATCTACTGGTCATCCTGCCATCTGGGGGAGGGGGTATGGGGAAGGAGGGGAAAAATTGGAACAAGAGGTTTGGCAATTGTCAATGCTATAAAGTTACCCATACATATAACCTGTAAATAAAAGGCTATTAAAATTAAAATAAATAAATAAATAATCCAGGTTTGCAATCTTTAATTCCTCCTCAGTTTTTCAATCTGTAGTCTAGTGAGTCCTTCCCATACAAGAGCCCTCACATTTATAAACATTTCTAACTCCATGGATCATTCCCTTGTATAGTCCCTTATTTCCTATTACAGATTACGACATTAATTTTCTGATTGACCTCACAAGTTTAAATTTCTCTTTATCAATGCATCCTTCAAATATCTACTAAAGAATGGGGTGGTGTTTGTTTTGTTTTGTTTATTCAAAACTCAAGTCCAATATGTCATTCCCCTATTCAAAAGGCTCCACTGATTCCTTCATATATGAAATTAAATACTTTCCTTTATGTATTTTATTTAAAACCATTTGTAAACATTATCTAACTTTATTTTCCTTCTTTAATCTACATTATTCCCCTTCATACAATGTATTATTAGGGCAGAGAGAAATGGATTTTAAAGAAGTATTCTTGTATCAGCCTTCGGATTGTCACAGTTCTGTGCTTTAATAATATTCAGCCAGAAAAATTAGGAATAGATTAGAAAAGGGATTGACTTTTTTCACACTTTTTGTTTTTAATTTTTTTGATATCCTTAGCACTTAGCACAGTGCCTGGCACATAATTGGCACTTAATGAATATTTTATTAAACACCTGCTTTATGCAAGGCAATATGACATACAATAATAAAGATTTTAATAATGAGATATTCCTTGTTTTACAAAGGTAAGGTCATTTCTTTTAGAGTTTTCTTCCAATAAAACATCTCTCTATAATCTTATGCTGCTAACATCTCAATAAGCTCTAGAAGCTCTCAATAAATAGCTTTAGTAAAATATATACATTTTCTAAATTAGCATTTAAAGTCTCTCCAAATTTGTCCTAGTTTTCCTTTCTCAGCACAATTGTACATTTCCTGAAACTTTTTACTCTCCATGGTTTAGCCAATCTGGTCTTTTTGCTATTTTTTTACACATAAAATTTCATTCTCACTTGTTCATGCCTACAACACACTGCTCTTTATTTTTACTTTGTACAATTACTAGAATCTATTAAAATGGCTGAAGTACAATTTTATATTTAAGGCTTTGCCTGATCCTCTCAGCTGCCAGTGCCCTTCCCCAAAATGCATCGCATTCACTTTATGTTTATTTTGTATATATTTATTCAAATAGTACATGTTGTGTCTCCCAATAAATTGTAAATTTCTTGTGGGCAAGGACTGCTTCTTTTTATTTTTCCTATTTTCAATTGTTAGTGCAACGTTTTTCACTTTTGAGGTACTTAATATATAGAAAATGATTGAGTAATTTAAATAACAGAAAATAGATTTAGAATTCAATTAAAAACATTTATTAAGCTTTCATTATGTTCCAGGTATGATGTTAATTGGTGCAGATAAAGTATAAAGCTATTAAATTACTTAAAAAATATTATTAAAGATCAAGAGGTCTCAAAAAAGATTACAAAGATAAATAAAATTGCCAGGGCATTCAGATGGTGAATTAGCCTAAGTAGATAGATGGATGATTGTATAAAATTTGATCTTGAAGTAAGGGCTGAGGTATAGGACCAACCAATTGATACAGTAAGCTTGTTTGTACATATTCAGTCACAAAATAAGTTATTGTACCATGAGATTAAGTGAATAACTCCTTTAAAGACTAAGACATGGATTCAGAAACACCCCATTGTGGGAATATAATTCTAAGGTCTAAATCACAAGACTTTAGAACAGTTGGTGAAAATCATGGCAGTAACAGCAAGCAGATAGTAGGACAAAGTCAATAAATATTTATTGTATCTACTATGTTCAAAGGAGTGTGCTAGTCCCTGGGTAAGGTCTAGCATTGGATAAGATATGATCCCTTTTATTGTGAAACTTATAACATACTCTAATCTAACAGGTAGATGAACTAGTATTCTAGGAGGTGAGTAAGGTTATTTTCCATCTGGCACATATGGAATACAACAATGACATTCAAATAAATTGTCTTCTTACCTCTCTGGGGCTTTCCAAAACCTATTTTGTAATCTGAGTGAAAAAAAAAATCCATTACAATTATTTTTCTCAGGAACAATTTAAGGGAACAGCTAGGGAAATTTACAAATACTCTCTAAAATGTTCTTTGACTTGAGCTGCCACATAAGAATGCTCCCCTCCATTGTCCTCCTGGAGCAGCTCCTCACCCACCAGTAGTTATATGCCCGTGGTCTAATAAACACAGATAAATAACATAGACAATAATACATACCAAACAAATTAAAGAGATACAGGGCAAAGTAAGATATTAAGATATAGAACTAGAATAAACTATACTGATCATTTAGTCCAACATCCAAATAATTTATAGATGAGGAAACTGAGGCTTAGAATCATCATATTATTTGCTCATAGCTACATAAGCTATTAATGTTAACTTAATACTTGAAATTGGTTCTCCTGACTTCAAATTCAGTGTGGAAGTCTTAAGATTGTAGCAATGACATGGAAATCTTCACATTTCATAAAGCATATGTTATAAAAAAGATAGTAATAAAATCACTTATTCCCTAGTTCTGAAATTCAAATTGTACTGACTGAATCTCTCAGATGCCAAAGAAGTTGATTGAAATATGAAAAAATCCAATTAAACATTTAGACAGGGTTGTTCTGCGTCTTCTTTGTAATACACACACACACACACACACACTCACACACACACACACACACATACACACACACTCTTTTCTAAAACATAGATCAATTGTCTGACAACACCTGAAATGAGATTTTTGTCTTGGCATTCCCTACACAAAAAGTGCATTTACCAATCAGGGAATAATTAATAAATGATTAGTTTTCATACTGAGCCTCTTACTAACAAATTATTTTAGAGTATTATTGAACCTTTATGAAATACATTATATACAAAATGCCTGAGATTCACTTTTTGTCTAACTAATCAGTTGATATTCTTTCTAAAACCAACTTTATCATTTGCTGTAACCCTTGATGATTTTCCTTTAGAAGTTTATCATGTAGCATTACCTTCATTTTAAAAATAATTCATTTCATGACTTTTTTTTTAAGTAGGAAGCTATTATTTTTTTATTTGCCAATAGCCCTATTATGACTCTTTCTTTTTTTTTTTTTAAGTAGGAAGCTATTATTTTTTTATTTGGCAATAGCCTTATTATGACTCTTTCTTTTTTTTTATTTAATAGCCTTTAATTTACAGGATATATACATGGGTAACTTTACAGCATTAACAATTGCCAAACCTCTTGTTCCAATTTTTCACCTCTTACCCCCCCACCCCCTCCCCTAGATGGCAGGATGACCAGTAGATGTTAAATATATTAAAATATAAATTAGATACACAATAAGTATACATAACCAAACCGTTATTTTGCTGTACAAAAAGAATCAGACTCTGAAATAGTGTAAAATTAGCTTGTGAAGGAAATCAAAAATGCAGGTGTGCATAAATATAGGGATTGGGAATTCAATGTAATGGTTTTTAGTCATCTCCCAGAGTTATTTTTCTGGGCATAGCTAGTTCAGTTCATTATTGCTCCATTAGAAATGATTTGTTGATCTCATTGCTGAGGATGGCCTGGTCCATCAGAACTGGTCATCATATAGTATTGTTGTTGAAGTATATAATGATCTCCTGATCCTGCTCATTTCACTCAGCATCAGTTCGTGTAAGTCTCTCCAGGCCTTTCTGAAATCATCCTGTTGGTCAATTCTTACAGAACAGTAATATTCCATAACATTCATATACCACAATTTATTCAGCCATTCTCCAACTGATGGACATCCATTCAGTTTCCAGTTTTTAGCCACTACAAAAGGGCTGCCACAAACATTCGTGCACATACAGGTCCCTTTCCCTTCTTTATAATCTCTTTGGGATATAATCCCAGTACTAACACTGCTGGATCAAAGGGTATGCACAGTTTGATAACTTTTTGAGCATAGTTCCAAACTACTCTCCAAAATGGTTGGATTCGTTCACAACTCCACCAACAATGCATCAATGTCCCAGTTTTCCCGCATCCCCTCCAACAATCATCATTATTTTTTCCTGTCATCTTAGCCAATCTGACAGGTGTGTAGTGGTATCTTAGAGTTGCCTTAATGTGCATTTCTCTGATTAATAATGACTTGGAACATCTTTTCATAGGACTAGAAATAGTTTAAATTTCTTCATCTGAGAATTGTCTGTTCATATCCTTTGACCATTTTTCAATTGGAGAATGGCTTGATTTTTTATAAATTAGAGTTAATTCTCTATATATTTTGGAAATGAGGCCTTTATCAGAACCTTTGACTGTAAAATATTTTCCCAGTTTATTGCTTCCCTTCTAATCTTGTCTGCATTAGTTTTGTTTGTACAAAAACTTTTCAGTTTGGTATAATCGAAATTTTCTATTTTGTAAACAGTAATGATCTCTAGTTCTGCTTTGGTCATAAAAACCTTCCCCTTCCACAGGTCTGAGAGGTAAACTATCCTATGTTCCTCTAATTTATTAATAATTTCATTCTTTATGCCTAGGTCATGAACCCATTTTGACCTTATCTTGGTGTACGGTGTTAAGTATGGATCAATGCCTAGTTTCTGCCAAATTAGTTTCCAATTTTCCCAGCAATTTTTATCAAACAGTAAGTTCTTATCCCAAAAGCTGGGATCTTTGGGTTTGTCAAAGACTAGGTTGCTATATTTGTTGACTGTTTTATCCCTTGAACCTAATCTATTCCAATGATCAATTAATCTTTCCTTAGCCAATACCAAATAGTATTGGTAACTGCTGCTCTATAATATAATTTTAGATATGGTACAGCTAAGCCACCTTCATTTGATGTTTTTTTTTCATTAATTCCCTTGAAATTCTTGACCTTTTGTTTTTCCATATGAACATTGTTGTTATTTTTTCTAGGTCATTAAAATAGTTTTTTGGGAGTCTGATTGGTATAGCTAAATAAATAGATTAGTTTAGGGAATATTGTCATCTTTATTATATTTGCTCGCCCTATCCAAGAGCATTTAATATTTTTCCAATTGGTTAGATCAAACTTAATTTGTGTGAAAAGTGGTCTGTAATTTTGCTCATAAAGTTTCTGATTTTCCCTTGGCAGATAGATTCCTAAATATTTTATATTATCAGTAGTTACTTTAAATGGAATTTCTCTTTGTAACTCTGATTGTTGGATTTTGTTAGTGATATATAAGAATGCTGATGACTTATGTGGGTTTATTTTATAACCAGCAACTTTGATAAAGTTCTGGATTATTTCTAATAATTTTTTAGCAGAATCTCTGGGGTTCTCTAAGTATACCATCATGTCATCTGCAAAGAGTGATAATTTGGTTTCCTCATTGCCTATTCTTATTCCTTTAATCTCTTTCTCAGCTCTTATTGCTATAGCTAGCGTTTCTAATACAATATTAAATATTAACGGTGATAGTGGGCAACCTTGTTTCACTCCAGATCTTCTTGGGAATGGTTGCAGTTTTTCTCCATTACATATGATGCTTACTGATGGTTTTAAATAGATGTTGCTGATTATTTTAAGGAAAAATCCATTTATTCCTATACTCTCAAGTGTTTTTAATAGGAATGGATGTTGGATTTTATCAAATGCTTTTTCTGCATCTATTGAGATGATCATGTGGTTTTTGTTAATTTGGTTATTAGCATGGCCAATTATATTGATAGTTTTCCTAATATTGAACCAGCCCTGCATTCCTGGTATAAATCCTACTTGATCATAGTGTATTATCTTGGAGATGATTTTCTGTAGTCTTTTTGCTAATATCTTATTTAAGATTTTAGCATCAATATTCATTAGGGAGATTGGTCTATAATTTTCTTTCTCTGTTTTCAGCCTACCTGGTTTAGGTATCAGTACCATGTCTGTGTCATAGAAGGAATTTGGTAGGACTCCTTCATTCCTTATTTTATCAAATAATTTATATAGCATTGGGGCCAATTGCTCTTTAAATGTTTGGTAAAATTCACATGTAAATCCATCTGGTCCTGGGGATTTTTTCTTAGGGAGTTGTTTAATTGCCTGTTCTATTTCTTTTTCTTAAATGAGACTATTCAAGCAATTTACTTCCTCCTCTGTTAGTCTGGGAAGTCTGTATTTTTGGAGGTAGTCATCCATTTCACTTAGATTATCAAATTTATTGGCATAAAGTTGAGCAAAATAACTCCTTATTATTTCTCTAATTTCCTCTTCATTGGTGGAAAGTTCTCCCTTTTCATTTTAAGACTACTAATTTCATTTTCCTCCCTCCTTTTTCTAATCAGATTTACCAAAGGCTTATCTATTTTATCGGCTTTTTCATAGAACCGACTCTTAGTTTTATTAATTAGTTCAATGGTTTTTTAACTTTCAATATTTTTAATTTCTCCTTTTAATTTTAGAATTTCCAATTTAGTATTTGATTGGGGGTTTTTAATTTGGTCTCTTTTTAGTTTTTTTAGTTGCAAGCCCAATTCGTTAATCTTTTCTTTCTCTGTTTTATTCAAGTAAGCCTCTAAGGATATAAAATTCCCCTTATTACCGCTTTGGCTGCATCCCACAAATTTTGGTATGATGTCTCATTATTGTCATTATCTTGAGTGAAATTATTAATTGTATCTATATTTTGCTGCTCACCCAATCATTCTTTAAGATGAGATTGTTTAGTTTCCAATTACTTTTTAGTCTATTTCCCCCTAATTTTTTGTTGAATGTAGTTTTTATTGCATCATGATCTGAAAAGAAAGCATTTACTATTTCTGCTTTCTTGCATTTAATTTTGAGTTCTTTATGTCCTAATATATGGTCAATTTTTGAATAGGTTCCATGAACTGCTGAGAAGAAAGTATATTCCTTTCTATCTCCATTCAATTTTCTCCAAAGATCCAACATACCTAATTGTTCTAATATTCTATTTACTTCTTTAATTTCTTTCTTATTTGTTTTGTGGTTTGATTTGTCTAATTCTGAGAGTGCAAGGTTGAGATCTCCTACTATTACAATTTTGTTGTCTATTTCTTCTTGCAACTCTCTTAACTTCTCCTTTAGGAAGTTGGATGCCATACCACTTGGTGCATATATGTTTAATATTGATATTGCTTCGTTGTTTATGCTACCCTTTAGCAGGATGTAGTTTCCTTCCTTTTCTCTTTTAATTAGATCAATTTTTACTTTTGCTTGATCTGAGATAAGGATGGCTACCCCTGCTTTTTTGACTATACCTGAAGCATAATAGATTTTGCTCCAGCCTTTTACCTTTACTCTATATGTATCTCCCTGCTTTAAATGTGTTTCTTGTAAACAACATATTGTAGGGTTCTGACTTTTGATCCAGTCTGCTATCTGCCTCCTCTTTATGGGGAATTCATCCCATTCACATTTACGGTTAGAATTACTAAATCTGTATTTCCTACCATCCTAATAACCCCAGATTGTGCTTTACTTATTCTTGCCTCCCCCAACCCTCTTTCCCCCTTTTAAACTTATGTACCCCTCTTGTATCACGATACTTATTCTCTTTATAATCCCTCCCTCCCCCCCTTTGAGTCTTTTCCCCTTCCTTCCCTTATTACTCTTTTTCTTTTCCCTTTTCCTCTCCCCCATTTTTAATGAGGCAAGAGAGAATTTTCTCTAAAACAAATGTCAATTATTTTTTCTTTGAGCCAACTCTGATGAGAATAAGATTCACACAATGTTCCTCCCCCTCTCTAAATTCCCTCAGATATGATAAGTTTCCTTTGCCTCTTTGTGGGATGTGGTTTCCCTCTTTTTATTCCTCCTTCCCACCTTATTCTGCCATCATCCCTTTTCTATATCTACTTCCCTTTTTTATGTTATATCAGTACAATCTAATTATACATGTATTCTTTTTGTATATCCACAACAGAAATACAATTCTCAAGAGTTATTTTTACCTTTTCTGCATCTCTTGAGTTCTATTCTTGGAGATCAAATTTTGTTTTAGTTCTGGTTTTCTTCAGAAACAAATGGAATTCATTTGTTTCATTAAATTCCATCTTCTTCCCGGAAGAAAATGCTCAGCTTAGCTGGGTAGTTTATTCTTGGCTGCATCCCAAGTTCTTGTGCCTTTCAGATATCATAGTTCAGGCCCTTCTTTCCTTTAATGTAGAGAGCCAGATCTTGGGTGATCCTTATCTGTGGCACCTCGGTATTTAAATGTTTTTTTGCTGCTTGTAAAATTTTTCCTTAATCTTATAGTTCTGAAATTTTGCCACAATATTCCTTAGGGGTTTTATTTTGGGTGTCTTTCAGAAGGTGTTCGATGACTTCTTTCAATGCCTATTTTACCTTCTGATTCTATTACATCTGGGCAGTTCTCTTTGATGATTTCTTGTAAAATGTATCTAGAGCTCTTTTTTTCATCATAGTTTTCAGAAAGTCCAATAATCCTCAGATTATCTCTCCTAGATCTATTTTCCAAGTCTGTCGTTTTGCAAGTAGATAATTCATGGTTTTTCAGTTTGTCAGTTTTTTGGTTTTGCTTGACTGATTCTTGCTGTCTCAATGAATCATTAGTTTCTATTTTTCAGTTCTAATTTTTTAAAGAATTATTTTCTTCATTATCTTTTTTACTTCTTTCTGTATATGTCAATTGAGTTTTAAATGGATTGTTTTGGTCTGTGGAATTTTTCCATTTCACTAATTTTTTTAGTGAATTATTTTCTTTTCAATTCACAGATCCTACTTTCTTGAGTGTTCTTTGTCTTTTCCAATTCACAGATCCTACTTTCTAGTAATTCTTTATTTTTCCAATTCACAATTCTTACTTTCCTGAGATTTTTTACTTTTCAATTCGTATTTCAGGAAGTTGTTGCTCTCTTGTAAGGCTTCTCTTTCCTTTCCCCTTTTATCTTCTAACTCTCTTTTGAGACTTTTAATGGTCTCTTTTATGAGAGCATCATGTAAAGGAGGACAGTCTGATGCATTTTTGCTGTTTGAGGTATCTTCAGGTTTGCTGACCTGCTCTTTTTCTGCATAGAAGCTGTAGATCGTTCTTTTCATCTTTTTATTCATGTTTTAAAGCCTTTAGGGTAGGTCTCCTAGGCAAGGGGGTTACTAGCTTCCTCTGCATTGCAGGGAGAGATGTAAAACAATTTCCGGCTCGGAGGTATGGGTGTGCTCTGAGTGAGAGTTTTCCCTTCCCCCAACAGGAAGTGGATTCAGCACTGGCTGAGCTATCAAACTGCTTAGTAGTGCTGAGTGGGTTAGCGATTGCCCTTGGCTAGAGACTAAGGGGTGAAAGTGTCACTGCCCCAGGCCGGAGACTCTTGTGGGACTGTGAGTATTAGCAGCTGACGGCAGACCACAGACCGCAGACCGCCAGGAACTCTGCCCCAGTGTCTCTGCCCAATGCAAATCGGCCCTGGAAAAGCTTTATGGCCCCAAGCCGAGCTCCCCACTGGGCAGATTGGAGACTAACCCCGGGCTGCGTCCTCCTGCCGTGCAGGATCACAGCTGCCCCCAGGAAAAGCCCCATACTGTGGGTTGGGGCTGGGAGCTTGTGCTGAGATCTGTGCTTTCACTTTTGGTTTAAGACTCTCCTCAGAACCTAATTTCTCTCCCAGTCTGCGCCGATCTCCCCCCTGGCCTCGGAACCAACCGTTTTTTGGCGAGACTGCAGATTTTCTTCGGCCGATGAGTTGTTCTACTTCTCATCTTTACGAATTGTAGCAGTCAAGACTATTTTTGAGGCTCAATATAATATTGATAAAGAGGGTAAGAGAAGAGCTTAGAAAGTCGTGTGTGTCTTCTCTGCCATCTTGCCTCCGCCCCCATTTCATGACTTTTTAAAAAATAATTTCTACTAAGTGAATCTAATGATTATTGCATTTATGTATCAATGTTTGACCCTAATAAAACTATGGTTTCATTTTCTTAAATTGCAAAAGAAATAACTGTTTACCTTTCAAAGTGGTTTTACAACTTTCATTTTTCCCCAAAAATGTTTCACAAAATGTATAGTATCAATATTATTCTGACATCTTAGTAAGGAATGGACTGAGCTGCAGAGAGTTGCTATAACTAGTTCATAGTCAGTATTGCTCTGGGATTTAAACTCAAATCTTTTGACTCCAAATATAAAATTATTTTTTATCATGCCATCGACTTCTGTGCCAAAGTATCCTCATGGTAATTGAAAATTCGTTCCCATTTAATAATATCATGAATGCATACTATAAAACATCAATGGAAATCTCTACTATCATGAAAATCCCACAAATTTAATATCATGATAAATTTGTGATGGTTAAAAACTGTCTTCAGAATTTTTCCAGAATTTTTATTTTGGCAAAATAAAGAGACTAATAAGAAATGATTTTTATTGCTTGACTTGCAGTTCTTGGACAGACCATATTATAGAAATATGAAGAAAAATAAAATTATGCAAATTTTGATCCCCCATGTTTTTATTTTCTAGTTCTTCTATGTAAATTTAGAATAAGGAATCTAGCAGAGAATTTCTGATTATTTTGTCCTTGCCTCTTCCTTTTTTTTTTTTTTTTAACAATCTTACCAACTACTTCAGTAAATGTTTAGATGACTTACTTTTGAAATGCTTAGATGATACAAAAAAGGAAAGCCAGCTAACATACTTGATAAGTTTGAATACAAAAATAACTTGATAAAATAAAACATTAGGCCAAATGGCATATGATTAAATGTAAAATGTCAATTCTGATACTACAAAGTTAAAAAAGAAAATATCCCCAGTAAAAGATGGATTTTTCAATGGACTGAAAGATCAATAGTGCAAGAAGTAAGGCAAAACATCTCCTCAGCTCTTAGATTTCATTTCAAAAATATCTGGCATCTAGATGAGAAACCCTTTAAATTCTTTTCTTCTCACCACACACTCTTGCACACCCACATACATTCAGACATACAGACACATACAGAAATCTCAAATCTTGATGCTGCTTATACTACAGTCCTGAGTGTAACCCAACAAGATAAAAATGTAATTGGGAAATATTTAATAAAATGTACAAAATCAAAATATAACTAGATTTTTTAACATGGGTTAATGAACAGCCTACAAGAATTTGTATATTTGAATTAGTGGGCCAGTTTCTATTTGAATTAGACTCTTGCTGTAGGGGACTTCCAGTTAAAATATTTTCCTTCATATTGTTTCACTGGGGCCTTGGACAAAACACATTATGGAAAATAAGCAAAATTTTAGCAAAAACTGAAATTCACATTAGAATAAGCAATAATCAATAAATCTAATTTCTATTTTGGAACTGAACAAAGTGCCAGACAGAATCTCATAAGCAATACTCAATAAAATTACAAATGCCAGTATCAGAACCAGAAAAGCATTTTCCAGATGATGAACAATAAGTATACATATCTAACAAGGATCGTATAGAGAAAAACAAAAACAAAGTTTTCCTGGATGTTAGTAATACTTCCACAGTGATTAAAAAGCACCCAGGGAAAAACCTTGAAACTACCAAAATATAGCAGTACCCAGAACAGTGTAACAGTTTGGAGACCAGTAGATACCTAATTCAGGATCTCTGAGGTTCCTATATTTCTCTTCTGAGATGCCATAGGGAGCATGAATAATAAATATGCATAATGCAAAAAGCCAGGTTACTCAAGTACTCAAGTACAGCAAGTAAAGTTAGCCAAGTAAAGGCACAGATGATAGTTTTATCTATGTCAAAAGCGTTAATTCAAGGGACAAAATATTTTTCAATATGATAAAAAAGCATGGGATTGGGTCACAGAGAAACCAACAGTAAATTTGCATATTGTGGATTTTTTTCTCCCTGGGTTGGCCTTGTAAAATTTCATACTCTTTTTTTTTTTTTTTTTTTATTTTTTTTATTTAATAGTCTTTAATTTACAGGATATATACATGGGTAACTTTACAGCATTAACAATTGCCAAACCTCTTGTTCCAATTTTCACCTCTTACCCCCCACCCCTCCCTAAATGGCAGGATGACCAGTAGATGTTAAATATATTAAAATATAACTTAGATACACAATAAGTATACATGACCAAAACATTATTTTGCTGTACAAAAGAATCAGACTCTGAATTATTGTACAATTAGCTTGTGAAGGAAATCAAAGATGCAGGTGTGCATAAATATAGGGACTGGGAATTCAATGTAATGGTTTTAGTCATCTCCCAGAGTTCTTTTTCTGGGTATAGCTAGTTCAGTTCATTACTGCTCCATTAGAAATGATTTGGTTGATCTCGTTGCTGAGGATGGCCTGATCCATCAGGACTGGTCATCATCTAGTATTGTTGTTGAAGTATATAATGATCTCCTGGTCCTGCTCATTTCACTTAGCATCAGTTCGTGTAAGTCTCTCAGGCCTTTCTGAAATCATCCTGTTGGTCATTTCTTACAGAACAGTAATATTCCATAATTTTCATATACCACAATTTATTCAGCCATTCTCCAACTGATGGACATCCATTCAGTTTCCAGTTTCTAGCCACTACAAAAAGGGCTGCCACAAACATTCGTGCACATACAGGTCACTTTCCCTTCTTTATAATCTCTTTGGGATATAATCCCAGTAGTAACACTGCTGGATCAAAGGGTATACACAGTTTGATAACTTTTTGAGCATAGTTCCAAACTACTCTCCAAAATGGTTGGATTCGTTCACAACTCCACCAACAATGAATCAATGTCCCAGTTTTCCCACATCCCCTCCAACAATCATCATTATTTTTTCCTGTCATCTTAGCCAATCTGACAGGTGTGTAGTGGTATCTTAGAGTTGTCTTAATTTGCATTTCTCTGATTAATAGTGACTTGGAGCATCTTTTCATATGACTAGAAATAGTTTCAATTTCTTCATCTGAGAATTGTCTGTTCATATCCTTTGACCATTTTTCAATTGGAGAATGGCTTGATTTTTTATAAATTTGAGTTAATTCTCTATATATTTTGGAAATGAGGCCTTTATCAGAACCTTTGACTGTAAAAATATTTTCCCAGTTTATTGCTTCCTTCTAATCTTGTCTGCATTAGTTTTGTTTGTACAAAAGCTTTTCAGTTTGGTATAATCGAAATTTTCTATTTTGTGATCAGTAGAGTCTCTAGTTCTGCTTTGGTCATAAAACCTTCCCTTCCACAGGTCTGAGAGGTAAACTATCCTATGTTCCTCTAATTTATTAATAATTTCATTCTTTATGCCTAGGTCATGAACCCATTTGACCTTATCTTGGTGCAGGCGTTAAGTATGGATCAATGCCTAGTTTCTGCCATATTAGTTTCCAATTTTCCCAGCAATTTTATCAAACAGTAAGTTCTTATCCCAAAAGCTGGGATCTTTGGGTTTATCAAAGACTAGGTTGCTATATTTGTTGACTGTTTTATCCCTTGAACTAATCTATTCCACTGATCAACTAATCTATTCCTTAGCCAATACCAAATAGTTTTGGTAACTGCTGCTCTATAGTATAGTTTTAGATCTGGTACAGCTAAGCCACCATCATTTGATTTTTTTTATTAATTCCTTGAAATTCTTGACCTTTTGTTTTCCATATGAACTTTGTTGTTTATTTTTCTAGGTCATTAAAATAGTTTTTGGGAGTCTGATTGGTATAGCGCTAAATAAATAGATTAGTTTAGGTAATATTGTCATCTTTATTATATTTGCTCGCCCTATCCAAGAGCATTTAATATTTTCAATTGGTTAGATCAGACTTAATTTGTGTGAAAAGTGGTCTGTAATTTTGCTCATAAAGTTTCTGATTTTCCCTTGGCAGATAGATTCCTAAATATTTTATATTATCAGTAGTTACTTTAAATGGAATTTCTCTTTGTAACTCTGACTGTTGGATTTTGTTAGTGATATATAAGAATGCTGATGACTTATGCGGGTTTATTTTATAACCAGCAACTTTGCTAAAGTTGTGGATTATTTCTAATAACTTTTTAGCAGAATCTCTGGGGTTCTCTAAGTATACCATCATGTCATCAGCAAAGAGTGATAATTTGGCTTCCTCATTGCCTATTCTTATTCCTTTAATCTCTTTCTCAGCTCTTATTGCTATAGCTAGCGTTTCTAATACAATATTAAATAGTAACGGTGATAGTGGGCAACCTTGTTTCACTCCAGATCTTATTGGGAATGGTTGCAGTTTGTCTCATTACATATGATGCTTACTGATGGTTTTAAATAGATGCTGCTGATTATTTTAAGGAAAAGTCCATTTATTCCTATACTCTCAAGTGTTTTTAATAGGAATGGATGTTGGATTTTATCAAATGCTTTTCTGCATCTATTGAGATGATCATATGGTTTTGTTAATTTGGTTATTGACATGGCCAATTATATTGATAGTTTTCCTAATATTGAACCAGCCCTGCATTCCTGGTATAAATCCTACTTGATCATAGTGTATTATCTTGGAGATGATTTTCTGTAGTCTTTTTGCTAATATCTTATTTAAGATTTTAGCATCAATATTCATTAGGGAGATTGGTCTATAATTTTCTTTCTCTGTTTTCAGCCTACCTGGTTTAGGTATTAGTACCATGTCTGTGTCATAGAAGGAATTTGGTAGGACTCTTCATTCCTATTTTATCAAATAATTTATATAGCATTGGAGCTAATTGTTCTTTAAATGTTTGGTAAAATTCACATGTAAATCCATCTGGTCCTGGGGATTTTTTCTTAGGGAGTTGTTTAATTGCCTGTTCTATTTCTTTTTCTGAAATGGGACTATTCAAGCAATTTACTTCCTCCTCTGTTAGTCTGGGAAGTCTGTATTTTTGGAGGTAGTCATCCATTTCACTTAGGTTATCAAATTTATTGGCATAAAGTTGAGCAAAATAACTCCTTATTATTTCTCTAATTTCCTCTTCATTGGTGGAAAGTTCTCCCTTTTTCATTTTAAGACTACTAATTTCATTTTCCTCCCTCATTTTCTAATCAGATTTACCAAAGGCTTATCTATTTTATTGGCTTTTTCATAGAACCAACTCTTAGTTTTATTAATTAGTTCAATAGTTTTTTTACTTTCAATATTTTATTTTCTCCTTTTAATTTTAGAATTTCCAATTTAGTATTTGATTGGGGTTTTTAATTTGGTCTTTTTTAGTTTTTTTAGTTGTAAGCCCAATTCATTAATCTTTTCTTTCTCTGTTTTATTCAAGTAAGCCTCTAAGGATATAAAATTCCTCTTATTACCCTTTGGCTGCATCCCACAAATTTTGGTATGATGTCTCATCATTGTCATTATCTTGAGTGAAATTATTAATTGTATCTATAATTTGCTGCTTCACCCAATCATTCTTTAAGATGAGATTGTTTAGTTTCAATTACTTTTTGGTCTATTTCCCCTAACTTTTTGTTGAATGTAGTTTTATTGCATCATGATCTGAAAAGAAAGCATTTACTATTTCTGCTTTCTTGCATTTAATTTTGAGGTCTTTATGTCCTAATATATGGTCAATTTTGAATAGGTTCCATGAACTGCTGAGAAGAAAGTATATTCCCTTCTATCTCCATTCAATTTTCTCCAAAGATCCAACATACCTAATTTTTCTAATATTATATTTACTTCTTTAATTTCTTTCTTATTTGTTTTGTGGTTTGATTTGTCTAATTCTGAAGGTGCAAGGTTGAGATCTCCTACTATTACAGTTTTGTTGTCTATTTCTTTGCAACTCTCTTAACTTCTCCTTTAGGAAGTTGAGTCCATACCACTTGGTGCATATATGTTTAATATTGATATTGCTTCGTTGTTTTATCTCCTTTAGCAGGATGTAGTTACCTTCCTTATCTCTTTTAATTAGATCAATTTTACTTTTGCTTGATCTGAGATAAGGATGGCTACCCTCTTTCTTGACTTCACCTGAAGCATAATAGATTTTGCTCCAGCCTTTTACTTTTACTCTATATGCATCCCCTGCTTTAAATGTGTTTCTTGTAAACAACATATTGTAGGGTTCTGACTTTGATCCAGTCTGCTATCTGCCTCCTCTTTATGGGGAGTTCATCCCATTTACATTTACGGTTAGAATTACTAAATCTGTATTTCCTGCCATCCTAATAACCCCAGATTGTGCTTTACTTATTCTTGCCTCCCCAACCTCTTTTCCCCTTTTAAACTTATGTACCCTCTTGTATCACGATCTTATCCTCTTTATAATCCCTCCTCCCCCTTTGAGTCTTTCCCCTTCCTTCCCTTATTACTCTTTTTCTTTTCCCTTTTCCTCTCCCCGTTTTAATGAGGGAGAGAGAATTTTCTCTAAAACAAATGTCAATTATTTTTCTTTGAGCCAACTCTGATGAGAGTAAGATTCACACAATGTTCCTCCCCTCTCTAAATTCCCTCAGATATGATAAGTTTCCTTAGCCTCTTTGTGGGATGTGGTTTCCCTCTTTTTATCCCTCCTTCCCACCTTATTCTGCCATCCTCCCTTTTCCATATCTACTTCCCTTTTTTATGTTATATCAGTACTATCAAATTTTACATGTATTTTTGTATATCACAACAGAAATACAATTCTCAAGAGTTATTTTTACCTTTTTCTGCATCTCTTGAGTTCTATTCTTGGAGATCAAATTTTTGTTTAGTTCTGGTTTTTCTTCAGAAACAAATGGAATTCATTTGTTTCATTAAATTCCATCTTCTTCCTGGAAGAAAATGCTCAACTTAGCTGGGTAGTTTATTCTTGCTGCATCCCAGTTCTTGTGCCTTTCGATATCATATTCAGGCCCTTCTTTCCTTTAATGTAGAGGCAGCAGATCTTGGGTGATCCTATTGTGGCACCTCAGGTATTTAAATGGTTTTTTGGCTGCTTGTAAAATTTTTTTCCTAATCTGATAGTTCTGAAATTTTGCCACAATATTCCTTGGGGTTTTTATTTTAGGGTTTCTTTCAGAAGGTGTTCGATGAATTCTTTCAATGCCTATTTTACCTTCTGAATCTATTACATCTGGGCAGTTCTCTTTGATGATTTCTTGTAAAATAGTATCTAGGCTCTTTTTTTCATCATAGTTTTCGGAAAGTCCAATAATCCTCAGATTATCTCTCCTAGATCTATTTTCCAAGTCTGTCATTTTAGCAAGTAGATAATTCATGGTTTTTCCAGTTTGTCATTTTTTGGTTTTGCTTGACTGATTCTTGCTGTCTCAATGCATCATTAGTTTCAATTTGTTCAGTTCTAATTTTTAAAGAATTATTTTTCTTCATTAGCTTTTTACTTCTTTCTGTATATGTCAATTGAGTTTTTGAATGTATTGTTTTGGTCTGTGGAATTTTTTCCATTTCACTAATTTTTTTTTAGTGATTATTTTTCTTTCAATTCACAGATCCTACTTTCTTGCAGAGTTCTTTGTCTTTTCAATTCACAAATCCTACTTTCTAGTGAATTCTTTATTTTTCAATTCACAATTCTTACTTTCCTGCGATTTTTATTTTTTTCCAATTCACCAATTTTGTTTCCCTGCACTTCCTGGAAATTTTTAACTTTTCAATTCGTATTTCAGGAAGTTGTTGCTCTCTTGTAAGGCTTCTCTTTCCTTTCCCCATTTATCTTCTAACTCTCTTTTGAGACTTTTAATGGTCTCTTCTATGAGAGCATTATGTAAGGAGGACAGTCTGATGCATTTTGCTGTTTGAGGTCTCTTCAGGTTTGCTGACCTGCTCTTTTCTGCATAGAAGCTGTTGATCGTTCTTTTCATCTTTTTATTCATGTTTTAAAGCCTTTAGTGTAGGTCTCCTAGGCAAGGGGTTACCAGCTTCCTCTGCAGAGCAGGGAAAGATGTAAACCGATTTCCGGCTCCGAGGTATGGGAGGGCTCTGGGTGAAGTTTTCCTTCCCCAACAGGAAGTGGATTCAGCACTGGCCGAGCTATCAAACTGCTTAGTAGGGCTGAGTGGATTATCGAGTTGCCCTTGGCTAGAGAACTAAGTGGTGAAAGTGTCACCGCCCAGGCCGGAGCCTCTTGTGGACTGTGAGTATTAGCAACTGACCGCAGAATGCAGACAGCCCCAAACTCTGCCCAGCGTCTCTGCCTGATGCAAATCGGCCTGGAAAAGCTCTTTGGCTAAGCCGAGCTCCCCTGCGCGAGATTGAGGCTAACCGGGCTGCGTCCTCCTGCCGTGCAGGATCACAACTGCCCCAAGGAAAAGCCCCTTACTGCGGGTTGGGGATGCGCGCTTGTGCTGAGATCTGTGCCTTCACCCTCGGTTTGAGACTCTCCTCGGAACCTAATTTCTCTCCCAGTCTGCGCCGATCTCCCCCCTGGCCCCGGAACCAACCTTTTTTGGCGAGACTGCGGATTTTCTTCGGCCGGTGAGTTGTTCTACTTCTTATCTTTACGAATTGTAGCAGTCAAGACTATTTTTGAGGCTCGATATAATATTGATAAAGAGGGTAAGAGAAGAGCTTAGAAAGACGGGTGTGTCTTCTCCGCCATCTTGGCTCCGCCCCTCAAAATTTCATACTCTTAACAGATATCCAAAAACCCTGTTCAACCTTCAGTATTTTTTTACCTTTTCCAAAATATTTGTATACCTTGAGATGTCAAGAATCCTCTTAAATAAAAAGGATAACTCAGTGGCATTATTTTAATCCTCTCTAAGATTTTTTTAAGATTTTAAATAGTTTAAAGAATTTCTAACCTTAAATAATTATATGGAAACCATTTCTCACTGTTGAAATTAAAGAAAAATTATTTCTCTTTAAACATAAGCTATGTTGCCCCATTCTTCTAGGTACCATATGTATTAATTTGCTTTTGTAAATTCCTGAACCACTTGGAACAGCTGACTGATAATTGCCACTTATTAGGAAAACATGATTTCTGTTCAAATGTCTGCACAAAGAAAAGTAAATATGGTTTCTCTAACACATAAAGCAGTGCGACAGACAGAGTTTTATTTTCGCTTGATTTCACTTTTGCTAGGATTTATCTAATAACAATTCTTTCCCTTTCCACTTTTTATTATTAAAAGAAATATAGAAATAACTATTTTAGGAAGACTATATATCACATAGATAGTCAATCTGATATGTCCCTTGCATTCAGAACCTTTGAGTCCATTTCAGAGGAGAGAATCAAAGGTTTAGTTCAACTCATATAGTATACTTACACCAACAACCACCCTAAAAGATCTGGAAAAATGTCAGGACATAGCATATTACAGTACATCAAAATTTGAATAGTTATTAAAAAATTAAAGCAATCATTTACAATACTTGAGTACAATTGATACATCAAACAGTTCCAGAATTATCATTTCCGGTATGATACCAAGATGCTAGAGAGTAGAGAGGTCTTTTTCTGAGCTATTCCTACCTTCCCTCAAATCAATACAGATTTGAACTGGATTTGGAATGACAGAATAAAAACTATTTGGAGTGTAACTAATTTCCAACAGAATTTCAGAAAAAAAGTTTAGTGGATCAGCTGACTAACTGTGAGACATACAACACAACTACAAAAGGCAAATAGTGAATTCCTTAAACTCCAGAATTAAACAGGACTTGGCCACATTCAGCCAGAACAAAAAGGAAGTCAGCAGCACTGCCTCCCCAGGGAAATGTGAAGCCACTGTCTCCTGTATTAGTAGCTTGAGATAATCTCCCCTTTCTTCTAAGAGCAAACTTCATCCTCTAAAAATTAGTAAAAAAGTAAAAATAACCCTGATCATAGGTAGTGTTTTATGGAAACAGAGAAGAACAGATCTCAAATCCTGAGGACTAAAGTCAAATCATCTCCATGTGAAGTTTCAAAAAGTGATATGAGTTTGTCTCCATCTCACAAGGCTCTTTTGGAAGAATTCAAAAGGATAACTAACAGATAACAGAAAAATGGGGAAAGGAAATGGGACCCTTGTAGGAAAGTCTGGGAAAGGAAACAAATTATTTGAAAAAAAAACTTGTTTATAAATAAATTTAGAGAAATTGAAAAAGCATATAACTCCTTACAAAATAGATGTGATTAAGTGGGAAAAGAAACCAATTCCTTGAAAAAGCTAACTCAAGAAAAAAAAAATTCACTAAAAATCAAAATCAAACAAAGGAAAGTGAATGACTCAATAAGACATCAAAACTCAGTCAAACAAAAAAAAAAAATAAAAATAGAAGAAAATGTAAAATACTCCATTGCAAAAAACTGACCTGAAAATATATCTAAGAGAGACAATTTAAGAATTATTGGACTTATTAAAAACCATGATGAAAAAAAAAAAAAGCTTAGACATTAGCTTTCAGAAAATCATTAAGAAAAACTACCTGCATGTCCTAGAACCAGAGAATAAAACAGCCATTCAAAGAATTCACCCATAATTTCCTAAAAGAGACACCAAAATGAAAACTTCAAGGAATATTGCAGCTAAATTTCAGAATTGTCAGATCAACTAGAATATATTACAAGCAACCAGAAAAACAAAACAAAACAATTCAAATAAAAGTGGCAAAATCAGGGACATAGCAGCTTCCACTTTAAAGGACTGAAAGGTCTGGTATGTGATATTCCAGAGGGCAAAGGAGTTTGAATTCCAGCCAAGAATCAACTATCCAGGGTAAAAACTGGAAATTTAATGGATGCCTCTCAAGTAGAGAATGGCTGAGTAAATTATGGTATATGAATGTTATAGAATATTATTATTTTTAAGAAATGACCAGCAGCCCTTTACATGAAGGAAGAGGGGTCAAGCTTTCATTTTCATTGCTGAAGCTCCAAGTTGTGTTCTCTGCCCTGTGGTTCTGAGAAGAGCTTTTAATTTTTTTCTAAATAGGCTCTCACCTTGTCCCCTCATTCTATGGCAAGTATTGCAGTTCTTGCTTGTGGTGTCCATCTGTTCCTCCCAGTTCATTTAATTGTAAGGAGGGAGAGAGAACAATGCTGAAGATTTCCATCAGAAAATATTATAAGAACAAAACAATCATCCATGACCTTTGAGTGAAAAATTAACATTTTCCCCATCATTAGTATTATTTATTGAGTTTTGTGCTCAGGATTGTCTTAAGAAATTACAGAAGTACTTGGAGTCAGATCTTGTAAACTCTACAATTTGTGTAGTTTTGTATAGAAGTGAAAGGACATATTTTAATAAAGAAAAAGAAAGAAAGCACCTCTTACAGGGGTAACATGAAAAGTAGTCATTCTTTGAGATTAGTGTCCAATCTGATGAAAACTCATTTTTAGGGAGAAGTAAAAAGTTTTATATATTTCTGTCACTCAGCCTATTTACATTTACTCTGAATCAATCAGGACCCAAACAATGACCAATTGGAGCTTGGCTTGGGATCTTTGTTGGCCAGTCAAGGAGAGTCAGAACAGTTTGGGTTTAAGAAATTAAAAAAAAAATGTTTTTAAAGAAATGTAGGCAATAAATCCCAAGATATTTGGAAATGGTTCAGCAATCCAAAATCAATAGTTTTTTTTAACAGCATCTGCAGGTAATGGAACTTTGTAATCTTTAAAATTATACAGTCTACAAGCCTGATGTTTCTTACCCTTTGTTTTAAAGGTTAAGTGACATAGAGGAAGCATGAATTAAAAAGATGAAGTGTTTAACTTGAAGGTAAGGGTATCAGAAGTCAAATCCTGTCCCAGATACTTACTTGCTATATACCCAAACAAGAAACTTGACTCTTCTCTCAACGTCAGTTTCTTTATCTGTAAAATGGGGATAATCACTGCATCCACTTCACAGGGCTGTTTTGAAGATCTAAATCATTTTGCAAATCTTAAAACATAATATAAATACTATCTTTATCATCATCAGTATTATAGCTTTTGAGCCCATGAAATTTTCATCATTAATATTCTTAAGATATCTTCAGGGGGAAAAAAAAGCACTGTTAAAAGGCATGTGTTATCTTCAAGCATATGGAATGGATATCAAATGTTATTTTCAAATGAACCTTAAAAAACTTACCGAAAAATATTTTCCAAAATTTTATTCCAGAAAGTATTCCAAAATTTTACATGGAACGTGTGAGAGAGATTTGTTATTAGAAATTCATTTTAGAAGGAAAATACACCAAATTTTGAATCATAAGACCTGGATTACATTCTTAGTTCTGTTTCTTATTGGTGATAAGAGCCTAGGCAAGTCTCTTGACCTCAATTTCCTTATTTATAAAATATGACCTCTGAGACCCCAAATCTGTAAAATGAAGATAATAATATTTGTACTATATATTTTATCAGATTATGTAAATGAGATTACATAAGTAAAGCATTTTTTTAATTTTTAAAAGTCTATATATTGTATTATAAAGTATTATTATAGAAAAAAAAAAGAAAGAAATGACCAGCAGGATGAATACAGAGAGGCTTGGAGAGACTTCCAGGAGTCTCATTATACACTTCAACAACAATACTATATGAGGATGAATTCTGATGCAAATGGCTAACTTCGGCAATGAGATGATCCAATTCAGTTCCACTTGATCGGTGATTAACAGAACCAGCTACACCCAGCAAAAGAACACTGGGAAATGAGTGGGGACCGCTTACAATTTTGTTTTTCTGCCCAGGTTATTTTGACCTTTCTAAATCAGATTTTTCTTGTGCAACAAGATAACTGTATGAATATAGACACACATATTGTTTTTAAGATACACTTTAATATGTTTTACATGTATGAGATTGCCTGCCATCTAGGGGAGAGGGTGGAGGGAAGGAAGGAAAAAGTTGGAACAGAGTATTTACAAGAGTCAATGTTGAAAAATTACCCATGCATATGTTCTGTCTTTCAGAGGGGCCAGGAGAGATTAACATAAAGTGATGCTAAGTGAAGTCAGCAGAATCAAGAGATCATTGTACACAACAAGAAGATTATGCAATGATCTATTCTGATGGACATGTCTCTTTTTAACAGTGAGGTGATTCAGGCAAGTTCCAATGATCTTGTGACAAAGAGAGCCATCTGCATCCAGAGAGAGTACTATGGAAACTGACTGTGGATTAGAACATAGTATTTTCAATTTTTTTTTTACTTGCAATTTTTTTCTTTCTCATTTTTCCCTTTTTGAACTGATTTTTCTTGGGCAGCACAATGATTGGAGGAACATGTATGGAAGAACTCCATATTTGTAGCATATTTGGATTACTTGCCATGTAGGGCAAGGGGAAAGAGTAAGGGAGGGATAAATATTTGTAACAAGGTTTTGCAGGAGTGGATGCTGAAAATTATCTATGCTTATGTTTAGAAAATAAAAAGCTTTAATAATGATAAAAGATTTAAAAAGAGGAAAAGATAGCAGATTGGATCAAAAAACAGAATCTTACAATATAATGTTTACAAGAAACTCATTTAAAGCTGAGTGAAATATACAGAGTAATGGTAAAACACTGAAGGATAATCTATTATGCTTCAGCTTAAGTAAAGAAAAGCAGAGGTAGCAATTCTAATTTCAGATCAAGCAAAAGCAAAAATAGATATAATTAAAAGAGGTCAGGAAGGAAACTGTATTTTGTTAAAGGGTATCTTAGATATTGCAGTAATAACATATATGCACCAGTTGGTTTTGCATTCAAGTTCCTAGAAGTGAAGTTAAGAGAAGTGCACAAAGAATTAGACAGCAAAACTATACTAGGGGGGAATCTCAATCTTGCTCTGTCAGAACTACATAAATTAAATTGCAAACTAAATAAAAGAGAAGGTAAAGAGTTAAATAGAATTATAGAAAAGTTAGGTGTGATAGACTTTTGGAGAAAACTGAATATAGACAGAAAGGAGTATGCTTTTTTTCTTGGCAGTACGTGGAACCTACACAAAATTTGACCATCTATTAGGGCCTCAGAACCTCAAAATCAAATGCAGAAAGGCAGAAATAGTAAATGCAACTTTTCTCAGGTCATGATGCTATAAAAATTATATATAATAAAAGACTGGGGAAAATATAACAAAATTAATTGGAAACTAAATAATCTAATCCTAAAGAATAAGTGGGTAAAATAACATATCATAGACACAATTAATTTCATTCAAAAGAATGACAGTAATGAGACAATCAAAATTTATGAAATACAGCCAAAGCATTAAAAGGGGAAGTTTTATATCTCTAGATGCTTACTTGCATAAAATAGACAAAGAGAAGATCAATGAATTGGTTATGCAATTTAAAAAAAAATGAAAAAAGAACAAATTAAAAACCCCCATTTAAATAGAAAATGTAAAATTATGAAAATAAAATAGGAGATAAAATTGGAAAACTATTGAACTAATAACCAAAATAAGAGTTGGTTTTGTGAAAAAAACAACAAAATAAATAAACCTTCTGTTCATTTAATTACAAAAAGGAAAGAAGAAAATCAAATTATTTGTACTAAAAATAAAAAGGCTGAAATTTCCATTAATGAAGAAAAAACTGGAGCAATAGTTAGGAGCTATTTTGTCCAACTGTATGCCAATAAATATGATAAATATGATAAATATTTACAAAAATATAAATAGCCCAGATTACCAGAGGAGGAAATAAATTACTTAAATAGTTCCATTTTACAAAACAAATTGAACTAGCTATTTAAAAACTCCCTAAGGAAAAAAAAAAAAAAAAAACTCCAGGGCCAGATTGATTCACAAGTGAATTCTATCAAACATTTAAAGAACAATTAATTCCAATACTAAGCAAACTATTTCAAAAAAATAGGGAAAGAAAAAGTACTAACAAATTTTCTTTTATGACAAAGATGGTGCTGATACCCAAACCAGGTAGGGTGAAAACAGAGAAAGAAAATTATAGACCAATTTCCCTAATGAATATTCATGTAAAAATCTTAGTTAAAATATTAACAAAGATATTACAGTATCTCCAGGATATACATCTTGACCAATTAGGATTTATATCAGGAATGCAGGGCTGGTTCAATATTAGGAAAATTATGAACATAATTGACTATATCAATAATCAGACTAACAAATTATATAAATGTCTCAATAGATATAGAAAAAGTATTTGACAAAATCCAACACCCATTCCTATTCAAAACACTAGAGTATAGGAATAAATTGACTTTTCCTTAAAATGATTGATAGCATCCATTTAAAACTATCAGCAAGCATCATATATAATGGAGATAAACTAGACCCATTCCCAATTAGATCAGAGATGAAAAAAGGTTGTCCACTGTCACTATTACCATTCAAAATTTTATTAGAAATGTTAGTTTTAGCAATAAGAGAAGAAAAGAATTAAAGAAATAAGAATGGAGAATGAGAAAATCAAATTATCCATCTTTGAAGATGATATAATGTTATACTTAGAGAATCAACTAAAAATGACTAGAAATAACTCACAACTTTAGCAAAGTTGCAGGACAAAAATAAATCCACATAAATCATCAGCATTTCTTTATATTACCAACAAAGTCCAGCAGCAAGAGATACAACCAGAAATTCCATTTGAAATCACTGTAGAAAATATATAATATTTTGGAATATCCTTGCCAAGGCAAAGTCATGAATTATATGAACACAATAACACACACTTTTCATACAAATAAAATTAGATCTAATCAACTGGAAAAATATCCAGTGTTCCTGTGTGAGCTAATATAATAACAATGACAAATCTTTTTTTTTTTTTTTTTTTTTATTTAATAGCCTTTAATTTACAGGATATATACATGGGTAACTTTACAGCATTAACAATTGCCAAACCTCTTGTTCCAATTTTTTACACCTCTTACCCCCACCCCTCCCTAAATGACAGGATGACCAGTAGATGTTAAATATATTAAAATATAACTAGATACACAACATAAGTATACATGACCAAAACATTATTTTGCTGTACAAAAGAATCAGACTCTGAATTATTGACAATTAGCTTGTGAAGGAAATCAAAGATGCAGGTGTGCATAAATATAGGGACTAGGAATTCAATGTAATGGTTTTAGTCATCTCCCAGAGTTCTTTTCTGGGTATAGCTAGTTCAGTTCATTACTGCTCCATTAGAAATGATTTGGTTGATCTCGTTGCTGAGGATGGCCTGATCCATCAGGACTGGTCATCTAGTATTGTTGTTGAAGTATATAATGATCTCCTGGTCCTGCTCATTTCACTTAGCATCAGTTCATGTAAGTCTCTCAGGCCTTTCTGAAATCATCCTGTTGGTCATTTCTTACAGAACAGTAATATTCCATAATTTTCATATACCACAATTTATTCAGCATTCTCAACTGATGGACATCCATTCAGTTTCCAGTTTCAGCCACTACAAAAGGGCTGCCACAAACATTCGTGCACATACAGGTCCCTTTCCTTCTTTATAATCTCTTTGGGATATAATCCAGTAGTAACACTGTGGATCAAAGGGTATGCACAGTTTGATAACTTTTGAGCATAGTTCCAAACTACTCTCCAAAATGGTTGGATTCGTTCAACTCCACCAACAATGCATCAATGTCCCAGTTTTCCCGCATCCCTCAACAATCATCATTATTTTCCTGTCATCTTAGCCAATCTGACAGGTTGTGTAGTGGATCTTAGAGTTGTCTTAATTTGCATTTCTCTGATTAATAATGACTTGGAGCATCTTTTCATATGACTAGTAATAGTTTCAATTTCTTCATCTGAGAATTGTTCTGTTCATATCCTTTGACCATTTTCAATTGGAGAATGGCTTGATTTTTTATAAATTAGAGTTAATTCTCATATATTTTGGAACTGAGGCCTTTATCAGAACCTTTGATCTGTAAAAATATTTTCCCAGTTTATTGCTTCCTTCTAATCTTGTCTGCATTAGTTTTGTTTTGTACAAAAACTTTTCAGTTTGGTATAATCGAAATTTTCCATTTTGTGATCAGTAATGATCTCTAGTTCTGCTTTGGTCATAAAAATCTTCCCCTTCCACAGGTTTGAGAGGTAAACTATCCTATGTTCCTCTAATTTATTAATAATTTCATTCTTTATACCTAGGTCATGAACCCATTTTGACCTTATCTTGGTGTACGGCGTTAAGTTTGGATCAATGCCTAGTTTCTGCCATATTAGTTTCCAATTTTCCCAGCAATTTTTATCAAACAGTAAGTTCTTATCCCAAAAGCTGGGATCTTTGGGTTTGTCAAAGACTAGGTTGCTATATTTGTTGACTGTTTTATCCCTTGAGACTAATCTATTCCATGATCAACTAATCTATTCCTTAGCCAATACCAAATAGTTTTGGTAACTGCTGCTCTATAGTATAGTTTTAGATCTGGTACAGCTAAGCCACCATCATTTGATTTTTTTTCATTAATTCCTGAAATTCTTGACCTTTTGTTTTCCATATGAACTTTGTTGTTATTTTTCTAGGTCATTAAAATAGTTTTTGGGAGTCTGATTGGTATAGCGCTAAATAAATAGATTAGTTTAGGTAATATTGTCATCTTATTATATTTGCTCGTCCTATCCAAGAGCATTTAATATTTTTCCAATTGGTTAGATCAGACTTAATTTGTGTGAAAAGTGGTCTGTAATTTTGCTCATAAAGTTTCTGATTTTCCTTTGGCAGATAGATTCCTAAATATTTTATATTATCAGTAGTTACTTTAAATGGAATTTCCTTTGTAACTCTGACTGTTGGATTTTGTTAGTGATATATAGAATGCTGATGACTTATGTGGGTTTATTTTATAACCAGCAACTTTAGCTAAAGTTGTGGATTATTTCTAATAACTTTTAGCAGAATCTCTGGGGTTCTCTAAGTATACCATCATGTCATCGGCAAAGAGTGATAATTTGGCTTCTCATTGCCTATTCTTATTCCTTTAATCTCTTTCTCAGCTCTTATTGCTATAGCTTAGCGTTTCTAATACAATATTAAATAGTAACTGGTGATAGTGGCAACCTTGTTTCACTCAGATCTTATTGGGAATGGTTGCAGTTTGTCTCCATTACATATGATGCTTACTGATGGTTTTAAATAGATGCTGCTGATTATTTTAAGGAAAGTCCATTTATTCCTATACTCTCAAGTGTTTTTAATAGGAATGGATGTTGGATTTTATCAAATGCTTTTTCTGCATCTATTGAGATGATCATATGGTTTTGTTAATTGTGGTATTGACATGGCCAATTATATTGATAGTTTTCCTAATATTGAGACCAGCCCTGCATTCCTGGTATAAATCCTACTTGATCATAGTGTATTATCTTGGAGATGATTTTCTGTAGTCTTTTGCTAATATCTTATTTAAGATTTTAGCATCAATATTCATTAGGAGATTGGTCTATAATTTTCTTTCTCTGTTTTCAGCCTACCTGGTTTAGGTATCAGTACCATGTCTGTGTCATAGAAGGAATTTGGTAGGACTCCTTCATTCCCTATTTATCAAATAATTTATATAGCATTGGGGCCAATTGTTCTTTAAATGTTTGGTAAAATTCACATGTAAATCCATCTGGTCCTGGGATTTTTTCTTAGGAGTTGTTTAATTGCCTGTTCTATTTCTTTTTCTGAAATGGGACTATTCAAGCAATTTACTTCTTCCTCTAGTTAGTCTGGGAAGTCTGTATTTTTGAGGTAGTCATCCATTTCACTTAGGTTATCAAATTTATTAGCATAAAGTTGAGCAAAATAACTCCTTATTATTTCTCTAATTTCCTTCTTCATTGGTGGAAAGTTCTCCTTTTCATTTTAAGACTACTAATTTCATTTTCCTCCTCCTTTTTCTAATCAGATTTACCAAAGGCTTATCTATTTTATTGGCTTTTCATAGAACCAACTCTTAGTTTTATTAATTAGTTCAATAGTTTTTTACTTTCAATATTTTTAATTTCTCCTTTTAATTTTAGAATTTCCAATTTAGTATTTGATTGGGGTTTTAATTTGGTCTTTTTAGTTTTTTAGTTGAAGCCCAATTCATTAATCTTTTCTTTTCTGTTTTATTCAAGTAAGCCTCTAAGGATATAAAATTCCTCTTATTACCGCTTTGGCTGCATCCACAAATTTTGTATGATGTCTCATCATTGTCATTATCTTGAGTGAAATTATTAATTGTATCTATAATTTGCTGCTTCACCAATCATTCTTTAAGATGAGATTGTTTAGTTTCCAATTACTTTTGGTCTATTTCCCTAACTTTTTGTTGAATGTAGTTTTTATTGCATCATGATCTGAAAGAAAGTCATTTACTATTTCTGCTTTCTTGCATTTAATTTTGAGGTCTTTATGTCCTAATATATGGTCAATTTTTGAATAGGTTCCATGAACTGCTGAGAAGAAAGTATATTCTCTTCTATCTCCATTCAATTTTCTCCAAAGATCCAACATACCTAATTTTTCTAATATTATATTTACTTTTAATTTCTTTCTTATTTGTTTTGTGGTTTGATTTGTCTAATTCTGAGAGTGCAAGGTTGAGATCTCCTACTATTACAGTTTTGTTGTCTATTTCTTCTTGCAACTCTCTTAACTTCTCCTTTAGGAAGTTGAGTGCCATACCACTTGGTGCATATATGTTTATATTGATATTGCTTCGTTGTTTATGCTACCCTTTAGCAGGATGTAGTTACCTTCCTTATCTCTTTTAATTAGATCAATTTTTACTTTTGCTTGATCTGAGATAAGGATGGCTACCCCTGCTTTTTTGACTTCACCTGAAGCATAATAGATTTTGCTCCAGCCTTTTACTTTTACTCTATATGCATCCCCCTGCTTTAGATGTGTTTCTTGTAAACAACATATTGTAGGGTTCTGACTTTTGATCCAGTCTGCTATCTGCCTCCTCTTTATGGGGGGTTCATCCCATTTACATTTACGAGTTAGAATTACTAAATCTGTATTTCCTGCCATCCTAATAACCCCAGATTGTGCTTTCACTTAGTTCTTGCCTCCCCAACCCTCTTTCCCCTTTTAAACTTATGTACCCCTCTTGTATCACGATACTTATCCTCTTTATAATCCCTCCTCCCCTTTGAGTCTTTCCCTTCCTTCCCTTATTACTCTTTTCTTTTCCCTTTCTCCTCTCCCCGTTTTTAATGAGGGCGAGAGAGAATTTGTTCTAAAACAAATGTCAATTATTTTTTCTTTGAGCCAACTCTGATGAGAGTAAGATTCACACAATGTTCTTCCCCCTCTCTAAATTCCCTCAGATATGATAAGTTTCCTTAGCCTCTTTGTGGGATGTGGTTTCCCTCTTTATCCCTCCTTCCCACCTTATTCTGTCATCATCCCTTTTCCATATCTACTTCTTTTTATGTTATATCAGTACAATCAAATTATACATGTATTCTTTTTGTATATCCACAACAGAAATACAATTCTCAAGAGTTATTTTTACCTTTTCTGCATCTCTTGAGTTCTATTCTTGGAGATCAAATTTTTTGTTTAGTTCTGGTTTTTTCTTCAGAAACAAATGGAATTCATTTGTTTCATTAAATGTCCATCTTCTTCCCTGGAAGAAAATGCTCAGCTTAGCTGGGTAGTTTATTCTTGGCTGCATCTCAAGTTCTTGTGCCTTTCGGAATATCATATTCAGGCCCTTCTTTCCTTTAATGTAGAGGCAGCCAGATCTTGGGTGATCCTTATTGTGGCACCTCGGTATTTAAATGGTTTTTTTGGCTGCTTGTAAAATTTTTCCTTAATCTTATAGTTCTGAAATTTTGCCACAATATTCCTTGGGGTTTTTATTTTAGGGTTTCTTTCAGAAGGTGTTCGATGAATTCTTTCAATGCCTATTTTACCTTCTGATTCTATTACATCTGGGCAGTTCTCTTTGATGATTTCTTGTAAAATAGTATCTAGGCTCTTTTTTTCATCATAGTTTTCAGAAAGTCCAATAATCCTCAGATTATCTCTCCTAGATCTATTTTCCAAGTCTGTCGTTTTTGCAAGTAGATAATTCGTGGTTTTTTCCAGTTTGTCATTTTTTGTTTTTGCTTGATTGATTCTTGCTGTCTCAATGAATCATTAGTTTCAATTTGTTCAGTTCTAATTTTTAAAGAATTATTTTCTTCAATAGCTTTTTTACTTCTTTCTGTATATGTCCAATTGAGTTTTTGAATGTATTGTTTTGGTCTGTGGAATTTTTTCCATTTCACTAATTTTTTTTTAGTGAATTATTTTCTTTTTCCAATTCACAGATCCTACTTTCTTGCGTGTTCTTTGTCTTTTCCAATTCACGGATCCTACTTTCTTGCGAGTTCTTTATTTTTTCCAATTCACCAATTTTGTTTCCCTGCACTTCCTGAGAATTTTTTAACTTTTCCAATTCGTATTTCAGGAAGTTGTTGCTCTCTTGTAAGGCTTCTCTTTCCTTTCCCATTTATCTTCTAATCTCTTTTGAGACTTTTAATGGTCTCTTCTATGAGAGCATTATGTAAAGGAGGACAGTCTGATGCATTTTTGCTGTTTGAGGTCTCTTCAGGTTTGCTGACCTGCTCTTTTTCTGCATAGAAGCTGTCGATTGTTCTTTTCATCTTTTTATTCATGTTTTAAAGCTTTAGGGTAGGTCTCCTAGGCAAGGGGGTTACCAGCTTCCTCTGCAGAGCAGGGAAAGATGTAAACCGATTTCCGGCTCCGAGGTATGGGAGTGCTCTGGGTGAGAGTTTTCCCTTCCCCCAACAGGAAGTGGATTCAGCACTGGCGGAGCTATCAAACTGCTTAGTAGGGCTGAGTGGATTATCGATTGCCCTTGGCTAGAGACTAAGTGGTGAAAGTGTCACAGCCCAGGCCGGAGCCTCTTGTGGGACTGTGAGTATTAGCAGCTGAGGGCAGACCACAGAACGCAGACAGCCACAAACTCTGCCCAGCGTCTCTGCCTGATGCAAATTGGCCCTGGAAAAGCTCTATGGCCCCAAGCCGAGCTCCCCTGCGCAGATTGGAGGCTAATCCGGCTGCGTCCTCCTGCAGTGCAGGATCACAACTGCCCAAGAAAAGCCCTTACTTGCGGGTTGGGGCTGCGCACTTGTGCTGAGATCTGTGCCTTCACCCACGGTTTGAGACTCTCCTCGGAACCTAATTTCTCTCCCAGTCTGCGCCGATCTCCCCCCTGGCCCCGGAACCAACCTTTTTTGGTGAGACTTCAGATTTTCTTTGGCCGGTGAGTTGTTCTACTTCTTATCTTTACGAATTGTAGCAGTCAAGACTATTTTTGAGGCTCGATATAATATTGATAAAGAGGGTAAGAGAAGAGCTTAGAAAGACGCGTGTGTCGTCTCCGCCATCTTGGCTCCGCCCCCAACAATGACAAATCTACCTAAATTGATCTACTTATGCCAGTTCCAATGATCTTGTGATTAAGAGTCATCTGCACCCAAAGAAAGGACTGTGGGGACTGAGTGTGGATCACAACATAATATTTTCACTTTTTTATTGTTTTTTGCTTGAATGTTGTTTTCTTTTTCATTTTTTCCCTTTTTTAGCTGATTTTTTCTTGTGCACCATAAAAATATGTATAGAAGAAATGCACAAATGTTTAACATTGGATTGCTTGCCATCTAGAGTTAGGAATAAGGGAAGGGAAAAGCACATAGTATAATGTACTCAAGTTGAGTACAGTAAAGGGTAACAAACTCAAGTACAGAACAGTGTGGAGCTGCCCTGTTCCACTATGATAGTGGAGACATGGAATAGAGGAGATTATGGGGAGTATAAGAATTATTAACATGGAAAAGAACTGGATTAGAGAAATAAGGTAGATTAAAAGGGTCACAGATTACAGGAAGGACATTGAATAGCATGAAAAGTGAGTAATGGAAAATGACAACAGATTACAATCAGGTAAAGAGATTTCAGAGTTCATAAACTTGGATAGGCAACACTTTTTGGAGATGTCAAGCTCCTTGTGTATAGCTAAGATAAAATGAAGGACTAGGTCATGTGAAATGAGTAAATTGAACAATTGTGGTATCAGGGCATGTGAAGAAATATCAATGTATTTCTTGAATCTCCTATAACAAGGAAAAGAATGGGCAAGAGAAAAACTGTGATCCAGGCTTTGAACTCAGTAAGGAGAGTGTATTACATGCCAATAGATAACAGCTAACAGAAACTTAACTGTATGACAAATATAGAATAAATGAACCTCAAAATTGGAGGAATTATTGAATAATGATGATACTATGACAAGTTTAACTACTTTTGCTTGCATTTGTACTTTTACTCTCCTGAAAAGGGAGACTAAAATAGTTGTCTCATCAGGAGGAAGCTATATATATGTGAAAGCAAAAATATGGAAGAAAGGAGAAAAGGGGAAAAAAATTTCCCAGAGGAAATATTGGACAGCCAGAGAAAATATTGCCTATAATCCCAAATTTCTTATGACAAATCTTTGTTTCTCCTGCCAAAACTACTTAAATGTAAATAGGAAAGATACTAAATAGTAGCTTTTAAAAAATGTTTAAAATATTCTCCAAAGTATAATTTTTATATGCCCATTGTAATATTTTTTATCTAAAGCCATTATTATTTAGGATAAAAATTAAAATGGGATTAAACTACCTCAAAATCCACATAATTTAACAAAATAGTTTTCCTTTCATCAATAATGGAGATATTCAAAAATAGAAAAATAATATTCATCTAGTTTAAGTCGGTGATTTTTTGTAGAACAATTTCCCACGCTTTATCAAGATCCTAATCTATGTTCTAAAAGTTCACTCTCTCCTCTTTGTTATTTTTACCCAGGGACTTAGAATCTCAACCAGTGGCCTGTAATTTAATCCTCTGAACCAATAAAATCTCAAGAAATTTTTCAAATACCATTTAAGAAAAATTATTCATACTTATATTGGGGTTATGGGCAAAAGGAAGAAAAGCTAAAGCAGAGTATTGGACTAATACTCTGGTGAAATTCAATTAGTTGGAATATTTAACTAAATATCTGGAAAGCATTAATAGATTTAAATTTTTATATATTTTTATTTTTCAACAATCAGAACTATGTGCATTATAATCTCTTGGCCTGTTCTGTACCTACACACTAATAGCCAGTAATATAACTGTCAAAGTTCACCAACAAGACAGCTAAAGAAATTCTTATGTTAGCTACTACAACTGATGGTGCAACTAAAGAATTACTGAGCTTCTATAAGGATAGCCTATTTAATAATGCAGAATGTCACAGCATATCATGTAGTAACAGTTGTAACTGACAATTGTTACATTGATTTACCCTTTTAATCATGTCTAAGAAGAGGGAATTATGATTCCTTTCCATTCTTTATTTTTTAGTTTTCTCAAAGTATTTAAAGAAATTCTTCATGTGTTGGAGAGAATCAATAAAACAAAGCCATTTGGAACTATTTTGATTAATTTCATTTGAAAAAAATCATTCAGAAAACTACATAAATATTGAGGATGCTCAAAGTAACAATTACTTTTGAAACTTGTATTATTTGATTAAATATAAAACATGTCAATTATAATGCCACTATAAGATATTGTATTGATATGGAAAGGTTAATTAAATGTTGTAATGGTAAGATACTCAGCTGAAGAGAACATCATTGATATTACAGTATACACAAAAAAATAAATAGGACAGAATCATATAGATTATGCACATTTTCTCCCCAAACCAAATTTTAGTAATACAAAATGAATATATGTATCTATTACCAGAAAAAGAATGGGTTTTATCAGAGAAAAAACTGATACAGAAAAAAGAAAAAAATGCTGAAGGATTCTCTATTTGGTAAAGTTCCCTGAACAGCAATCTAATTATGAAAGTTTGTTTTGCCATTAAAGAATCCTAACACTAGCTACCTTAGTATAAGATTATAAATTGCTGTGATTAATTTAAAGTGTTAGAACCCATAAACTAAGAATATTATTTGTGGATTCCATTGTTAACTCTTTGAGCGATAGCCTACAAAGGGGAAAAAAGTCTGTAATGCTCACAATATACACACACATACATTTTTAAAGCTGGTTAGAAAAAAAAATCAACTGACCAATTAGTTAATGGGCATTTATTTAGCACCTATTATGGATCAGTCATTCTGCTAGATACTGAAAATATGAAAATAAAATGAAGCAACAACACGTCTTAAGGAATTCATATACTTTCCTGGGGAGACAACATTTTAACAAGTAAATGTGGATTAGATCCAAAATAGAAAGAAAGGAGTTTGGAAGGGGAAGACCATTGATTGCTGTAGTCTGTCATGTTATTTTTGAACATTTATTTTGTCATTCCATGAGTTAGCTATTGCATATTCAGTCTATATCCTTGTGTAAAATAATAAACAAGTTTGAGTTAGAGATGGGTAGTTGAGCTATGCCTCCATAGATTTCTCTCTAGGCTAGTAGTAAGCCATTAATTAATATTTCCATGCCATTTTTAGAGGTCACAAATATAATTCTTGGTGATTATCAAGGGAAATGTATGTTTTCTGTGAAATTCTTGGCCATTAAATTATACCTCTCTGACCAGGTAGGAGTCATAATTCTAAAGCTTTCTTCCACTTAATTACTTATAATTTCCACAATAGATGACCCATTTTTCTTTTTCCATTTGGTGCCTGAGATCCATGTGTGGCTCTTTTTCCAAGGACATGAATTTCCAAAGCACAAAAGATCATTTCCTTTGTGAAGGTCAGGTGGGTTGGTTCAGTTTGAGACTAAATCCTATAGCAGATGTTGATAGTGATATACTTACAATGCTGAACTTGTGGCCAAAAATTCTGACAGGCATTAATACTGTCTTGTCTAAGGATAAGTTGATCCCTGAGTGCAGATTTGTTTTTCATTTGTTTATCTATTCATCTATTCATTCATATACATTTATATTCCCAGTTACTTATAAAACATTTTCAAATAATTTGAATTTTGTACCATTTGGTGCATACAAATTTAATATGGATAGTACTTTATTGTATATGGTATCCTTTAACAAGATGTGGTTTTCTTCCCTATCTCTTTTAATGATATGTATTTTTATTTTTTGCTTTATCTGATAATTCAATTGCTATCTTTTTTATTGGCTAATGTACTAAAAATTCTGCTCCAGGCTTTTACTCTTACTCTGTATGTATTTCTTTGTTTCAAATGTGTTTCTCATAAACAACATATTATAGGATTCTGGCTTTTAATTCATTCAGTGATCCATTTAACTTTTATGGGAGAGTTCATCACAGTCACATTCATACTTATGATTAATAGCTGTGATTTCTCTCCATCCTATTTTCTCTCCTGTATATACTTTTCTTCTCTTTTTTCTATCCTGTCCATACTTAGCACTGTTTTGTTCCTAATTCCCTCAGCCCTCCACCTGTCTTCCCTTCTATCATCTCTCCTCTCTTCTCTTACTCCTTTCCCTTGGTGTTTCTGTTCTGCCTTTTATCTAGCCCCTCCCTTTTCTTTTCCCTTTCTCCTCTTACTTTCCTATCAGGTAAAATAAATTTCTATACACAAGGGAATATGTAATTCGCTCTTTTAGCCAAAACTAGTGAAATTAAGCTTCAGCATCCTGCCATCTAGGGGAGGGGGAGAGGGCAAGGAGGGGAAAAATTGGAACAAAAGGTTTGACAATTGTCAATGCTGTAAAATTACCCATACATATAACTTGTAAATAAAAAGCTATTAAACAAATAAATAAATAAAATGTAAAAAAAGAAAGAAAGAAAGAAAGAAAGAAATTAAGCTTCAGGCAATTCTCATTCTTCTCCCTTGTTTCCCTCCATTGTAATAGGTCTTTTGTTCCTTTTCATGTGATTAAATTTACCTTATGTTACCTGCTCTTTCCTCTTCTCCCAGAACATCCTTTTCCCCCCTTTCCTTAATGTTTTTTCCCCTTGCCATCATATTAGAATCAATTCATATTGACACCTCAGTCCATGCATGCCCCCTCTTCCTACCTCAATAAAAGTTAAAGTTGCTAGAGTTGCAATTAGCACTTTTCCATCTAAGGATGTAAAGAGTTCAAATTTTAAATTACATGTTTGTTTGTTTACTTTGTTTTCCTTTGCTTCTCTTGAGTTCTGTATTTGAAGATTAAATTTTCTTTTTAGCCCTGGTATTTTCAACAGAAATGGTTGATAGTCTCTTAATTCATTGAAAATCTATCTCTTCCTCTGAAAAAATGATACTCTGTCTCACTGGGTAGTTGATTCTTCATTTTAATCTGGATCTTTTGACTTCTGGAATATGGCATTCCATATTTTCTGATCCTTAATTGTACAAGCTGCTAGATTCTGGGTAATTCTGAAAGTGATTCATAGATAATGGAATGTGTTTTTTTTTTTCAAATTTTCCCTTCTAATTTGTTTTTCTAATCTTCTCTGCATTGGTTTTGTTTATACAAAAACTTTTTTAACTTAATAAAATCAAAATAATCCATGCAGTGAGTTCTTATCAAAGAAGCTGGGTTATTTGAGTTTATCAAACACTACATCATTAAAGTCAGTGACTATTGAGTCTTGTGAATCTAACCTATTCCACAGATGAACAGCACTTTTCCTTAATTCTAGTTTATCAATATTACACATGATGCTTGCTGTGGTTTCAAATAGATGCTACTAATCATTTTAAGGAAAATTCCATTCATTCCTATACTCTCTAATGTTTTAATAGGATTGAGTGTTGGTTCATTAAATGCCTTTTTGCATCTATTGAGATAATAATATGATTTCTGTTAGTTTGGATATTGATATAGTCAATTTTGCTAATAGTTTTCCTAAGAAAATACCAGCCTTGCATTCCCGGTGTAAATCCATGATCACAATATATTATCTTTACTAATATTTTATTTAAGATTTTGGCATCAATATTCATTAGAGAAATTTGTCTATAATTTTTTTCTCTTTGTTGACCTTGTCTGGTTTAGATATCAGCATCATCTCTATTTCATAAAATGAATTAAGTAGGAATCTTTTATTTTCTTTATTTTTCCATACAGTTCGCATATTGTTGGAATTAATAGTTCTCAAAGTAAATCCATCTTTCCCTGAGATATTTTCTTTGGAAGTTGATTAATAACTTGTTCAATTTCTAAAATCTTCTAATATAATTTGTTTCCTTATCTTTTAATCAGGATAATCTATATTTTTGGAGTTATTCATCTATTTCACTTAGATAATCAAATTTATTAGCATAAAGTTGGACAAAAGAGCTTCTATTGCACTGATTTCCTCTTCACTGAAAGAAAATTCACCCTTTTCATTTTTGATGCTACTTGATTTTCTTCTTGTTTCTAATCAAATGGACTAAAGGTTTATCTATTTTTTTACATAAAACCAACATTTACTTTTGTTAGTTTGTTTTCTTAATTCAATTTTTAAATCACCTCTTTTATTTTCAGAATTTTTAATGCATTTAATTGGGAGTTTTTAATACCAAATTAGAAATTTTGAAACTCCAAGGAGAGATTAATGAAATAGATACTAATAAAATTATTTAACTAATAAAATTAAGAGTTGTTTTTTTTGAAATAACCAACAAAATAGATAAATTGTTAATTTGTTCAGAAAAAAGAAAAGGAATAAATTAAATCACCAGGATCAAAAATGGAAAGGATATACTTACCACCAATGAAAAAAGAAATTAAACCAATAATTAGGAATTATTTTTCCCAAATACATAACAGCAAAACTGAAATGGATGAATATTTTAAAAAATATAAAGTTCCCAGGTTAACAGAAGAAGAAATAAGATAGTTAAATAATCCCATTTTAGAAAAAGAAATTGAAATTGAAAAATATGTAATGATCTCCCTAAGAAAAAATCTCCAGGGCCAGATGGATTCATAAAGGACTACCAAACATTTAAAGAACAATTAATTCAAATATTATGTAATTTTTTTGGAAAAATAAGCAAAAAAGAGCCTGCCAAATTATTTCTATAATTCAATTATAGTACTGATACTTAAACTAAGAAGGGTCAAAACAGAGAAAGAAAATTCCAAAATTATCTCTCAAATAAATATTGACACAAAATTTTTAAATAAAATATTAGCAAAGAGATTACATCAACTTATCAGCAGGATAACACACTGTGATCAAGTAGTATTTATACTAGGAATGCAAGACTGGTTCAATAAAAAGAAAACTTTTAGCATAAATGATCATATCAATAACAAAATTAACAGAAATCATATAATAATCTTAATAGATGCAGAAAAAGTTTTTGACAAAATACAACACCATTCTTATTAAAAACACCAGAAGGCTTAGGATAAAGGAAGCTTTCCTTAAATTAATAAGCAGTACCTATCTAAATGTACAATAAGCATTATTTATAATGGAGAAAAGCTGGACACATCCCTAATAAGATCAGGGGTGAAACAAGGATTCTCGTTATCACCACTATCATTCAGCATTATATTGGAAATGTTGGCTTTAGCAATAATAAAAGAAAAATAAATTAAAGGAATTAGAACAGGCAAAGAAGGGAAAAAAAAAAACTATCCCCCTTTGTAGATGATATGATGCTATATTTGTGAACCCTAGAAAACCATCTAAAAACCCACTGGAAACAATTGACAACTTTACCAATTTTGTAGGCTATGAAATAAACCCACCCAAAGCATCAGCATTTCTATATATTGCTGACAAAACACATCAGGAAGAGATAGAAAGAGAAATTTCATTTAAAATTACTGTAGACAAAATAAAATATTTGGGGGTGTCTGCCAAAACAAACCCAAGAACTATATAAACACAATTACAAAACACTTCTCACAGAAATATAGTTATATCTAAACGATTTCTGGGAGAACTGGAAAAAAATATATCAGAAACTTAGCATATACCTACGTCACATACCCCATACCAAAATAATGTCAAAATACCATAAACAAATTAGAAAAAGGGATAATTTACCCATCCGAATCTATGACCAAAGAGCAAAGAATTTTCTAGAGAAAATTATGTAATGCAAAATGGACAACTGTTATTACATTGAATTAAAAAAATTTTGTACAAACAAAACCAGCAGAAACAAGATTAAGAGGGAAGGACAAAACTGGAAAGAATTTTACAGGCAGTATTTCTGATAAAGGTCTCATTTCTAAAATATTTAAATAATTATGTCAAATTTGTAAGAATACAAGTCATTTCCCAATTGTCAAAGCATATGAACAGACAATTTTCAGATGATGAAATTAAAGCCAACTATAGTTATATAAAAAATGCTCTAATTGTTGATGCAATTGATGAGAGAAATGCAAATTAAAACAACTCTGAAGTACCAGCTCACACCTCTCAGATGGCAAAGATGACATGAAAAGGTAATGCTAAATGTTGGAGGGGATGTGGGAAAATTGGGACATTAATGCATTGTTGGTGAAGTTGTGAAATGATCCAACCATTCCTGAAGAGTGATCTGGAACTGTGTCTAAAAGGCTATAAAACTGTGCCTACCTTTTGACCTAGCAATGCCATTATCTGTCTCAAAGTAATCATAAAGGAGGAAAAAGGGCTGACATGCAAAAATGCTTGTAGTGCTGCTGCCTGGGCTCAGCAGACTACGCCCCTGCCCTTTTGAAACAGATCTGTTCTGAGGTTCTTCTGAGGTATCTTCTTCTGGAAATATGTTGTACTCCAAGTATTTGTGGGTTCTTTGACTCCAAAATCAGTTTAGAGGCTTAATCTATTTTTGGTTTGAGAGAGGGTCAGAGGTCATAGAAACTTGTGTCTGCTTTTTATCATCTTGGCTCTTCCCCATTTTATTTTTTAAGAAGTTGTTTTTCTTTGTCAATTTTTCCTCTTTTTTTGCTAAACTGTTTACTCTCTCTTTCATATCTTTTGTTTCTTTTCCCAATTTTTCTTCTACCTCTCTTATTTGCTTTTGAAAATCCTGCTTTTAAGAAAAGAGGAGCAGAACCATGACAACATTACACACATCAACATCATGTAATGATTAACTGTGATAGAGGTGATTCAGGCCAGTTCCAATGGGCTTGTGATAGAGAGATCCATCTGCATCCAGAGAGAGGACTGGGGACTGAATGTGAATCACAGCATAGTATTTTCACTTTCTTTGTTGTTTTGTTTGCTTTTTGTTTTCCTATCTCATTTTTCTTTCCTTTTTGTTGTTATTTTTCTTTGCAGAATGATAATTGTGGAAATAGGTATAGAACAGTTGCATGTTTAACATATATTGGATTACTTGCTGTCTGGGAGAGTGTGGGGGGGAAAGGGAGGGAGAAAAAAAAATTGAAACACAAGGTTTTGCAAAGGTGAATGTTGAAAATTACCTAAGCATATATTTTGAAAATATAAAAAAGAGGGGGAAAACTGATCAACAGAATAAAAGACCCAAGTTCAGAGAATGGAATTAATATTGGCATTGAAGCCAGCTATTTCAGCATCAATGCACCTAGAAATAACCTTTTTTTTACATAATCAAGTGGAAGATGTGATGTACTTACCTAGTGGTAAACTTGAGGTGAATGTTATGTAGAAACTGAATTATACGTGAACCTATGCAGCCCTGGAATTAAGATAGTATTGGAGAGGAATGATTGTACTTGCTATATTTGTAAAATAGCATCCATTTGTAAAATCGTTTTGCTTCAACTTTATATGAAATTCGATGGGGAAAAACTGGAACCATTCCCAGTAAGATCTGGAATGAAGCAAGCTTGCCCACTATCAACATTATTATTCAATATTATATTAGAAACACTAACCTCAGCAAAAAGAGTCGAGAAAGAGATTAAAGGAATCAGAATAGGCAATGGGGAAACCAAACTATCGCTCTTTTTTTTTTAACTTTTTATTGACAGAGTCCATGCCAGGGTAATTTTTTTTACAACATTATCCTTTGCACTCACTTCTGTTCCGATTTTTACCTCCCACCCTCCACCCTCTCCCCTAGATGGCAAGCAGTCCTATATATGGTGAATATGTCCTAGTATATCCTAGATACAATGTATGTGTGCAGATCCAAACAGTTTTCTTGTTGCACAGGGAGAATTGGATTCAGAAGGTAAAAATAACCCGGGGAGAAAAAAAATGCAAACAGTTTACATTCATTTCCCAGTGTTTTTTCTTTGGGTGTAGCTGCTTCTGTCCATCATTGATCAATTGAAATTGATTTAGGTCTCTTTGTCAAAGAAATCCACTTCCATCAGATTACATCTTCATACAGTATCGTTGTTGACGTATATAATGATCTCTTGGTTCTGCTCATTTCACTTAGCATCAGTTCATGTAATTCTCTCCAAGCCTCTCTATATTCATCCTGCTGGTCATTTCTTACAGAACAATAATATTCCATAACATTCATATACCACAATTTACCCAACCATTCTCCAATTGATAGGCATCCACTCAGTTTCCAGCTTCTAGCCATTACAAACAGGGCTGCCACAAACATTTTGGCACATATTGGTCACTTTCCCTTCTTTAGTATCTCCTTGGGGTATAAGCCCAGTAGAAATACTGCTGGATCAAAGGGTATGCACAGTTTGATAACTTTTTGGGCATAATTCCAGATTGCTCTCCAGAATGGTTGGATTGGTTCACAGCTCCACCAACAACATATCAGTGTCCCAGTTTTCCTGCATCCCCTCCAACATCATCATTATTTTTTCCTGTCATCTTAGCCAATCTGACAGGTGTGTAGTGGTATCTCAGAGTATTCTTAATTTGCATTTTTCTGATTAATAATGATTTGGAACACTTTCATATGAGTGGTAATAGTTTCAATTTTATCATCTGAAAATTGTCTGTTCATATCCTTTGACCATTTGTCAATTGGAGAATGGCTTGGTTTCTTATAAATTAGAGTCAGTTCTCTATATATTTTGGAAATGAGGGCTTTATCAAAACCTTTAACTGTGAAGATGTTTTCCCAGTTTGTTGCTTCCCTTCTAATCTTGTTTGCATTAGTTTTGTTTGTACAGAAGCTTTTTAATATGATGTAATCAAAATTTTCTATTTTGTGATCAATAATAGCCTCTAATTAGTCTTTGGTCACAAATTTCTTCCTCCTCCACAAGTCTGAGAGATAAACTATCCTATGTTCCTCCAATTTGTTTATAATCTCGCTCTTTATGTCTAAATCATGGACCCATTTTGATCTTATCTTGGTATATGGTGTTAAGTGTGCATCCATGCCTAATTTCTGCCATACTAATTTCCAGTTGTCCCAGCAGTTTTTGTCAAATAATGAATTCTTATCCCAAAAGTTAGGATCTTTGGGTTTGTCAAACACTAGTTTACTATAGTTGACTATTCTGTCTTGTGAACCTAACCTGTTCCACTGATCAATTAATCTATTTCTTAGCCAATACCAAATGGTTTTGGTGACTGCTGCTTTATAGTATAGTTTTAGATCAGGTACAGCTAGGCCACCTTCATTTGATTTTTTTTCATTAATTCTTTTGAGATTCTTGACCTTTTATTATTCCATATGAATTTTGTTGTTATTTTTTCTAGATAATTAAAATATTTTCTTGGAATTCTGATTGGTATAGCACTAAATAAATAGATTAGTTTAGGGAGTATAGTCATCTTTATTATATTCGCTCGGCTTATCCAGGAACACTTAATATTTTTCCAATTGTTTAAGTCTGATTTTATTTGTGTGGAAATTTTTTTGTAATTTTGCTCATATAATTCCTGACTTTCCTTTGGTAGATAGATTCCCAAATATTTTATGCTGTCAACAGTTATTCTGAATGGAATTTCTCTTTGTATCTCTTGCTGTTGGATTTTGTTGGTGATCTATAAAAATGCTGAGGATTTATGGGTATTTATTTTATAACCTGCAACTTTGCTAAAGTTATGGATTATTTCTAATAGCTTTTTAGTAGAATCTCTGGGGTTCTCTAAGTATTTCATCATATCTTTGCAGATATCTTTGCATTCTGGAGAGCAATATGGAATTATACCCAAAAAGTTATCAAACTGTGCATACCCTTTGACCCAGCAGTGCTACTACTGGGCTTATACCCCAAGGAGATACTAAAGAAGGGAAAGGGACCTATATGTTCCAAAATGTTTGTGGCGGCCTTGTTTGTAGTGGCTAGAAACTGGAAAATGAATGGATGCCCATCAATTGGAGAATGGTTGGGTAAATTGTGGTATGTGAATGTTATGGAATATTAATTTTCTGTAAGAAATGACCAGCAGGATGAGAGGCTTGGAGAGACTTACATGAACTGATGCTAAGTGAAATGAGCAGAACCAAGAGATCATTGTATACGTCAACAACGATACTGTATAAAGATGTATTCTGATGGAAGTGGATTTCTTTGACAAAGAGACCTAATTCAGTTTCAATTGATCAATGATGGACAGAACAGCTACACTCAAAGAAAAAAAAAACACTGGGAAATGAATGTAAACTGTTTGCATTTTTGTTTTTCTTCCCGGGTTATTTTTACCTTCTAAATCCAATTCTCCCTGTGCAACAAGAAAACTGTTTGGTTCTGCACACATATATTGTATCTAGGATATACTACAACATATTCAACATATATAGGACTGCTTGCCATCTAGGGGAGGGGATGGAGGGTGGGAGGTAAAAATCGGAACAGAAGTGAGTGCAAGGGATAATGCTGTAAAAAAAATTACCCTGGCTAGGGTTCTGTCAATAAAAAGTTATTATAATTTTTTAAAAAAATCTTTATATGAAATTGGGCTGTAGCTAGTGCTGGCTAACAGTGGAAGAAATTGCATCAGAATGGATGCAAGGCCAATATCATTAAAGAAAGATAACCCTACCATTTAGCTTTTTCTTAGAACTGTGATCAGAATTATAGCCACCCTCACTCTAGGAGAATGAGGGAAAAGTCAGTGGGAAATTACATACTACTGTAATAATTTCTTTTCTCAGTGCTTCTAACTTCAGACAGTGTAGCCTGATGAAAAGGATATGTTCTTTTTTACTGTTTGTATATTTTTTGCTTTTACTTTGTTCAATGATTTCTACTTTGCTTCATTTTCTTCTTTCAATAAGTTAAGAATGCAATTTAAGAAACATTTATAAAATATTTCACTCTGGATTGGACAAGTAATAAGGTGTTGCCTTATTACTTATAATGCATGCCTATAAAACATACTGTCTGTGGATGCAACAATTCTAATTGTTGCCTGAGCCATATTAAAGTATTTTAGGCCTCATTTCCAAAATATATAGATAATTGACTCTAATTTATAATAAATCAAGTCATTCTCCAATTGATAAATGGTCAAAGGATATAAACAGACAATTCTCAGACAAAGAAATTTAAACTATTTCTAGCCATATGAAAAGATGCTCCAAGTCATTATTAATCAGAGAAATGCAATTTGGAACTATGCTCAAAAAGTTATCAAACTGTGCATATCCTTTGATCCAGCAATGTTATTACTGGGCTTATATCCCAAAGAGATCTTAAAGAAGGGAAAGGGACCTGTATGTGCAAGAATGTTTGTGGCAGCCCTCTTTGTAGTGCCCAGAAACTGGAAACTGAGTAGATGCCCATCAATGGGAGAACGGCTGAATAAATTGTGGTATATGAATATTATGGAATATTATTGTTTGGTAAGAAATGACTAACAAGATGATTTCCGAAAATCTAATTTCCTGAAGGGACTTTACTTGAACTGATGCTAAGTGAAATGAGCAGGGCCAGGAGATCATTATATACTTCAACAACAATAGTATATGATGATCAGTTCTGATGGACTGGCTATCTTCAGAAATGAGATGAACTAAATCAGTTCCAATGGAGCAGTAATGAACTGAACCAGCTACACCCAGCAAAAGAACTCTGGGAGATGACTAAGAACCATTACATAGAATTCCCAATCCCTATATTTTTGCCCACCTGCATTTTTGATTTCCTTCATAGGCTAATTGTGCACTATTTCAGAGACTGATTCTTTTTGTACAGCAAAATAACAGTTTGGACATGTATACTTATTTTGTATTTAATTTATACTTTAACATATTTAACATGTATTGGTTACCCTGCCATCTAGGGAAGGGGATGGGAGAAGGAGGGGAAAAATTGGAACAAAAGGTTTGGCAATTGTCAATGCTATAAAATTACTCATGCATATAACTTGTAAATAAAAAGCTATTAAATTTTTTTAAAAGTGTATTTTATATTATTTTACTATGTTGAGGTTCTTTTTCACTCTTCTAAGTGTGTGTGTGTGTATGTGCAATGTGTATATATGTTTTTACATCAATAAGTGGTCCTCAGGGTTTCTTATAGTTCAATCGTGCTCATTTATATGTGTTGGCTACTAAGTGGTGCAGCAACTAGAGTGCAAGGCTTAAAGTGAAGAAGAATTATCTCCCTGAGTTCAATTCTAGCCTCAGACACTTAATATCTGTCTGACCCTGTTCAAGTCACATAACCTTGCTTAGCTCAATTTCTTCATGTGTAAAACAAGCTGGAAAGGAAATGACAAAGCACTCCAGTATCACAAATGGGTTTGTGAAAAGATGAACAGAAAAGATTTCTTTGTCAATTGATCTCATAGTGCTTCAGAAACTTATTATATACTTGATATGCTTTAATTGGCATTATGCTCATTTATGCATATGTTATTATTTCTTCTAGATTGGGGAGATCAGGCCTCATATCAAATTTTGTTTTGTATATTTCCCTGCATTGTTGAACCTAATTAATCTTTGTTAAATAATTGTAATCCTATTCTTTTGTTTTGCAGATAGGCAAACATGAGGATGAGCTATTTACACAGGCTCCACAATTAGTTAGAGCATAACTAGGACTGGAACACAGGATGCTTGCTTTCCAAGGTAATGGTCTTTGGGTTGTCAGATTGGCTTCCTGAAATCCAGAATGTGAAAAGGTGCTAAATTTAAGAGAGGAATGGCCAATGAAAGGATTATTTTCTGTGGAAGTAGAAAGCCAAGTCTGGGTCTTTTCCACAAAGCAAGCAGGAATGTTCTCAAAGAAAGAAAATGTGATTTCTGTAATTAAGGCAAAGGACAGAGCAGTCTTCAGACTATCTGCCTATTGCCTAGAATAGCTCACTGAATGTAACTCTGCAGGTGCTAAACAGAGAAAGAGAAGCAAAGAAAAGAAGAATTTATCTATTATAGACAGCTTCTACTTTGAACATTTTCAGATTTTGGAGGGTTATTTGATTCACTCACATCTCTCATAGCTTTGCAAAGTCTACAAATCTAATTTTTATTTTAGTCATTTGCCCTTCAATGCATTTTTAATGATGCATATATTAAACTCATTACTCTGTATTGACTTAAAAAAAGTCCTAATTTTGATGGGATATTTTAAATTAATACATGAAAAAATGTACAAAAAGTGAATAGTCTTCTTGACATTGAATATAATTATTTGCATTAACCAGTATAATAGATATATATAGATAGAGAGAGAAAGATGAAGAAAAATACCACATATATGAAAGTAATACTAAATTCATATTTTACATTGTTTCAAATTTAATACATATATATATACATATGTAATTATTTGCATTAACCAGTGTAATATATATATATATATATATATAGAGAGAGAGAGAGAGAGAGAGAGAGAGAGAGAGAGATGAAGAAAAATACCACATATATGAAAGTATATATATATGTGTATATTGTGTGTGTGTATATATATATATATATATATATATATATATATATATATGTATATATATGTATGTTAAGTCAACCTAGTATTACAGGTAAGGAGCTAGCCTGGAATTAGCATAAGCTGGGCTCAGATCCTGCCTGTCACCTATCCTGATGATATGACCTTAGTTCTCTTACCTATGATTCAGATAAGCTAAACATCATGGCTGTAGATATAATAATAAAAAAAAAAAAGATGTTCCTCCTGCACAGAGAGTCTGATTAAATATATCTAACCAATTTCTATGATGATCCATTTTCTATCAGGTTAGAGTTAATCACTTAAAATCTCAGTGCTCAAAACAATTCTTATTTTTTTTTCCCACTTGTAATCCTTTTTACCCAAGAAATTTTTGGGGTTTTGTACTTGGAAGGGTCTTGAGATTCCATTTAATCCAGATGAGGTCATTTAGACCCAATAATATCAAGTCAATTGACAAAGGTCATTTAGTTCATATATGAAAAGAGTTGAGACTTTAAGCTAAGTCCTCTGACTTTGACTCCAGTATTTTTTTTAACTGTTAGAATCATAGTCCGCTAACTAAAAGACTTAGAATTAACATAGGTAAGCCTGGGAGAGGTTATCAAAGTGATCTGTTATTTCATAGGAAACTTTAAAGTTTCATTAATTATAGGTTTGTTAACAAAAGAATAAGATTAGATAGTAGTAAAAGGCAATGAAAAACAAGTTTGTACTACAAAAAGTAGGGATGAACACAAAAGCAAGATGGCATATAAGATAAAAAGCTGAACTTTTCTGTAAGAAGATCTGTGTTTCAATCCTATTTTCTACTCATAGTGGTCATATGATCCCATAGGAAGTTCTTAGTCTTAGTCTTTAAGCATTTCTCTTAGATTATCAATTGAAGCACATTGCAGATCTGCTTGGAGAGATGGATTTTCCTGTGCCAGGTACACTAAAGTATAAATGCTTTCTTAACATTAGTCATTACTGTTTGCTTTAGTGTTATAAGATCTGACTCTAAAATAAATTTATGATGACTTGGGGAGTTATTATTGGGAGAATTCAGGGAACTATGAAATCAAGGGTTTCAGAAGAGAGTCATGGAGGGAAAGTTTGTTGAATGCAATGGAGTCAGTATGAATAAAAAAAGGTAATCTATGAATGACAATGCTAGGACCTAATTCATGTTCAAAATTGTGACTTGTGAGTGCATGGCAAAAGCAAGCTTTATAGTAAGGAATCTCCTTCTAAAGAGGTTATGTAGCTCTGTGTAGCTGCATTCCTCACAGAGTACTTTCAATGTCTATGAGATTTTGTTGCAAAGCCCCAGATTATATTGTACAAATAAAAGACTCAATTATGAGGCCAAAGTTGAGAAAAACATGGTACAGAATTTGAGTATAAAGTCCTAAAATAGTTACTTATATATCAGGTAGTTTTCTTGACCTGGGTTACACAAGGCAAGTTTATCCAAATGTGGAAAATCATTTAAATCAAAAACATTTTTTTTCTTAAAATTTTTTTTAAGTTTATCTATACATTATGTAAGAAACAAAAAAGAGACCAGGTAGTTGTCTAAGGCCTGACTGTTCCATTTTACATAGTTTTTTCAGACTTACCACTTAACCCCTCTTAAATGAGACTATCAAGGGCTTCCATCTGAGTAAGGCAGAAAATTGTTGGTGGACTTAAATGATGGTGCCTCTTTCTCATTCTTTAGCATTGTTAGTTCTGTCTTAAAACTATATCTAAATGACAGATAGTTCATACAAAAAATGAATTACTTGTGATTTTGCCGTTATTTATTATTGAATATGGTACATTAGGAAGAAATGTTATAAAGGCAAGATATCTTTGCCTCAAAATAATAAGCAAAAAACCACTGACACATGGAGGTTGTATAACTTCAAGTAAGTAATTAAACTTCTCAGTGCTCTAAGAAATTCTATAAGAATAGAAACTGCAGTGAAAGTGATAATGTTTCTTGTGAAGAAAATTATTCAAAGGTTTTAGATTCTGAACACATTGATTGATTAAGCAATGTATGTCAATTGCCCAACAAATTAGAACTTAGCTTTGACCCTGAACCCTGAATGCAGGGGAATCGGTGTTTTCCACTCTTCTCAAATGTTTGTATACATTTCAAAGAACATGGAAACAATAAATGTGTTACTTTTCAGATAAGACATGGTTTGCTTGAGATGTATGATATTGGGATATTGAGATATATGATATTGGGATGTGACTGTGTTTCTGGTTAGAATAATGTAGGTCCTTAGTTAAGGGTCGCTAAGCAACAGGTATGGGGAGATTCAGGTTCCTAGTCACACAGGTTTGGGTTCACATAATGCAAAAAAATATTTTCCCCAGTTCCAATTCTCACAACAAAATTTTTCCACAAGAAAAAAAATTGAAAAGACCCAAGCTGAACAGAAAGGGAACAAAGATTTATCCAGAACTGTCACAAGATACTTACAATTAACCGTTTGTTTTTTCAAATTCCCTCAATTCTCTTACTTGACAGAAGTATTTTTTTTTTCTTTTCTGGAAGCCCCCAGTGAAGTGAACTAAATTAAATTAAATCATAGGTCTAATCTCTATTCCTGTGTGATTCATAGATTAGTCCGCAAGACTATTGTTTAGCATTACATATATCTTACAAAACCTTTGTAGATGTCACTAAGAAAGTCTTCTAAAACCATTTGGAAATAATGAGATAAGAATGAGACAAAGACTAGAGCAAAATATCTTTTTAATTACTCTCTTTGACATTTCTTTTTTTCTGGCCCTAGGTTACAACAAATGTTTTAGAGAAATACATATATATATATATATATATATATATATATATATATATCACTCTTAATAAAGAAATAGAACTACAGAATTAAAATGGTGCATATTCTGCCAAATAGCTAATTTTCCTTTCACTTTTACCAAAATTTTTTAGTACTTATACTTTAGGAAGTAACTGTGATGTTCAAACCAAAAAGAATCAATTCAACTTTTTTTTTTTGGGGGGGGGGTCCTTTCTCCTAACAGAGTGAGTTCTTAGGGTAACAGAGTGTTTCTTTGTGTCTTGCATATCCAGACCTAGGATACTTGACATTCAGAGTAAACACATGAATGTTTGTTGAATTAATTAATAAGCTTGAATTTCATTCTTAGATTTTTCTACCTCTTAAGAATTGTACATGTTTAACATATTGGATTTGTTGCCATCTGGGAAAGGAGATGGAAGTTAGAGAAGGAAAAACTAATTTGGAACAAAAGGTTTGGAAAAGGTTAATGCTGAAAATTATCTATTCATATGTTTTGAAAATAAAAACTTTACTCAAAAAAAAGAGATTTTCTGCTTCTTAGAAGAATTTTTCTTACTGTTGTGTAGCCTTGACTTCCTGGTGTCTTCTGTCTTTGAAAACCTCAAGATAAATAATAGAGAAGAGAATTGGCACATAAAGTCCCTACCCAGCACATCTTTCTTTTCCATCAACAGTTGTGTCAGGTAGCATTCCCTTTCTTCAGCATATAAGAGGTAATCATACATCATTTTAGCATAGATAGTTCAGTCAAGGAAAAGGAATTTGGTCAACAATTTCAATCATATTCACACTTGACAAACCACATAAGAGAAAGGACTACTTCTATCTGCATTCCTTATTCAGAATGCATGAACAGGTTGGCTATGCTTTGCTGTGACCAAGACTCCTAACACAAGGGAACCCTATGCACAAAGCCAAGGTTCAGACTTCAGAAGAAATTTGGGGGAGTGACCCCTGAACTCCAGGAGCAGAGTTTGACCATAAAAGTCACAAAAAGGGAGAAAAAAAAAATGAGCAAGAAATTAAAAAAAAAAAGAACTTTAACCATAAGTTACTCTGGTGACCAAGAAATTCAAAATACTAACTCAGACAAGGACACAATGCTGACATGGGAAATCTCAAATAGTTATGTGAATTGGTCTCAAGCTCAAAGAGGTTTCTGGGAAGCACTCAAAAAAGATTTTAAAAGACAAATAAGAAAGGTTGAAGAAAAACTGGGAAAAGAAACAGGAAGTATTCAAGAGAGTCAACAGTTTGGAAAAAGAAATCAATACCTAAAAACAAATAATTGGTAAAATGCAAAAAAAAAATCAACAGGAGAAAATGATACTTTGAAAAATAGAATTAACCAAATGAAAAAAAGAAGATACAAAAACTAACTGAAGAAAATCATGCATTAACATCTAGAACCAGGCAAATAAAAGCTAATGATTCTGTGAGACATCAAAAATCAGTCAATCAAACTAAAAACTAAAAAGAATGAAATCAATGGAAAAAAATGTAAAATGCCTCATTTAAAATAAGCAATCTGTAAAATAGATCCAGGAGAGAGAATTTAAAAATAATTAATCTGAAGGCCAGGCTCCCCCCCAAAAAAATAAAGAACCTAAATATAGTTCTTCAAGATATCATCAAGGAAAATTGCCCCGATATACTAAAACCAGAGGGCAAAATACTCAATGAAAGAATACATCAGTCATCTCCAGAAAGAGATCCCACAAGGAAAAGCTTAATTTCTTCAGTTTAGGGTTAAAATGGAATAACATTCATATAGAAATTTATCTTACTTGATAAGTAAGTAAGAGGAGAAATGTGAAAGAAAAGGGAAGGGCTGGATAGAAGGGAAGACAGAAACACTAGGGGAAAAGAGTAAGAGAAGAGAGGAAAGGTTAGAAGGAAGAGGTGGAGGGCTGGATAAATTAGAAGCAAAGCACTGCTAAGGAGGGACAGGGTGGAAAGAGAGGGGAAAAAAGCATATGCAGGTGAGCAAACAGGATGGAGGGAATTACATAGCTAATAATCATAACTGAGAAAGTGATTGGGATGAACTCTCTGACAAAACAGAAGTGGATTCCTGAGTGAATTAAAAGCTATAATCCTATAATATGTTGTTTGCAAGAAACACATTTCAAACAGAGAAATAGATACAGATTAAGAGTAAAAGGCTGGAGCAGAATTTTTTTATGCATCAGCCAGTAGAAGAAAAAAAAAGGCAACAATAGGAGTCTCAGGTAGAGCAAAAAAAAAAAAAAAAAAAAAAATAGATCTCATTAAAATATATAAGGAAGAAAACTATATCTTGTTAAAGGGCATATACTATGTACCATACACAATTAAGAAGTATCAATATTAAATTTATATGCACTAAATGCTACAGCATCCAAATTCTTGAGGAGTTAGGCAAGTTACAGAAGATATAGGCAACAAAACTATAGCAGTATATAAACTCTCACTTCTCAGATTTAGACAATCTAGTCACAAAACAAAACAAGAAAGAAACAAGGGAAGTTAATAGAATTTTAGGAAACTTAGATATGATAGATTTCTTGAGAAAATTAAATAGAGATACAGGAGAATATATGTTTTCTCAGCAATATATAGCACCTACACAAAAATCCACTATGTATTAGGGTTTAAATACCTCACAGTCAAATGCAGAAAGACAGAAATAGTGAATGTTTCCTTTTCAGACCATGATTCAATATATATATATATATATATATATATATATATATATATATATTCAATAAAGAATCAGGAGATAGCTAGGTGGCAGAGTAGATACAGCACAAGCCTGGAAGTCAGGAGGACTGAGTTCAAATCTGGCCTCAGACACCTAAAACTTCCTAGCTGTGTGAGCATGGGCAAATCATTTGCCCCCAATTGCCTCAGCAAAAAATAAATAAATAAATAAACAAAAGACCAATGGAAAAATGACTAAAACAAACTGGAAATTAAATATCTAATTCTAAAGAATGAGTGGGTTAAAAGAACAAATCATAGTAACAATCAATGATTTCACCCAAAAGAAAGGCAATAATGAGTTCTGCCAGATTCTTTCTTTGACACAAATAGGGTGCTCTTATCTAAATCAGAAAAAGACAAAACAGAAAATAAAAATTACAGATTGTTCTCCGTAATAAATATTGATGCATGAATTTTAAATAATATCAGCAAGATAATACACTATGACTAAATGGGATTTATACAAGGAATCTTTTCCTGTCGTCTTAGCCAATGTACTCAGAGTTGTCTTAATTTGCATTAGACTGGTCAACAGTGATCTAGAGAATTGTTTCATATGACTAAAATAATTTTAATTCCATCAGAAAATTGTTCATATCCTTTGGCCATTTGTCGACTGGAGAATTGCTTGTGTTCTTATAAATTCGTGTGAATTATCTACATAGTTTAGAAATGAGGCTTTTATCAGAACCCTTGGGTAGAATTTTTCCCACTCTATTGCTCCTTTCTAAACTTGTCTGCATTTTTTTGTACGAATCTTTTTAATTTAATAAAATCAGAATTATTTATTTTATGTTCAGAAATGTTTGCCACAGATCTGGGAGGTAGGCTATCCTTTGTTCTTCTAATTTGCTTATAGTATCACTCTTTATGTCTAACTCATAAATCCATTTTGACCTTATTTTTGGCAAAGGGTCTTAGGTGTGTATAAATGCCTATTTTCTCCCCTATTCTTGCCTATTAATTTCCAATTTTTCCAGCAATTTTTGTTAAATAATGAGTTCTTGTTTCAGAAGCCAGAGTTTTTGGGTTTATCAAACATTAGATTACTACAGTCATTGAGTATTGTGTCTTAAGAACCTAAACTATTCCATTGATCAACTATTTTGTTTCTTAGCCAGTACCAAATATTTTTGATGACCACTGCTTTATAATGTATGTTTTTAGGTCTGATATAGCTAGGCCATCTTTATTTGCATTTTTCCATTAATTGCCTTGAAATTCTTAATCTTTTTTTTCTTTGATGAACTTTGCTATTATATTTCTATCTCTGTAAAATAATTTTGTGGAAGTTAATTTGTATGGCACTGAATAAGTAGATTAATTTAGGTAGAATTGTCATTTTTATTATTTTAACTTGACCTATCCATGAACACTTAATATTCTTCTAATTGTTTAGATCTCCTCCCTAGTGTCTTGTTTCTGACCACCACCTCCTTCAACCTGTGCTCCTCTTTTTCAGTCCCTTTCCCTTTTTTTACTCTTTCACTTTCTACTTCCATTCTCCCTTTTATTAGCCTCCCCCTTTCCTTTCCCCTTTATTTTCCTATTTCCCTATAGTATAAGACAAGTTTCTCTATGAAGTTAAATATGTCTGATAGTCTCTCTTTGAGCCAAATCCTATGAGATAAAGTTTGCACAATGTTCATCACTTTCCCTTCTTTCCCTTGATTGTAGTCTGTTTTTGACTCTTCATGAGATGATGTTTGCCCCCATTTTACCTCCATTTTCCTCTTTTTCCAGTACAATCCCTTTTACTTCTTGTTTCTTTTTTATATCATCACAATAAAGTCAAATTATACCTATACCCACAAAGTAACCCCAAATAAGGATACAGTTCTCAAGAATTAAATATATCTTCCCTTATAGGGATGTAATTTTTTAACTTTTAAAAAACTTTTTTCTTACATTTTTGCCTTTTTATTTTTCTCTTGAATTCTGTATTTGAAGAGTAAATTTTCTGTTTAGCTCCGCTCTTTTCATCAGAAAACATGAAATTCATCTATTTTATTGAATGTCCCTCTTTTTTCACTGAAAGATAATGTTCAGTTTTTTTTTTTTTTTTTTTGTATAGTTGATTCTTGGCTGTAATCCAAGTTTCTTTTGCCCTCCAGAATATCATATTTCAGACCCTTCAATCCTTTAAAGTGAAATCTGCTAGGTCTTTGGTAATCCTGAGTGTGGCTTTGTGATATTTGAATTGTTTCTTTCTGCCTGTTTGCAAAGTATTTTCCCCTTTATCTGATACTTGTGAAATTTAGCTACAATATTCCTTGGCATTTTTATTTTGGGGTCTCTTTCAGGAAGTGATTGATGAATTCTATCAATAACTATTTTATGCTCTGGTGCTAGGATATCAGAGCAGTTTTCCTTCATGATTTTCTGAACGATGATGTCTAGGCTCTTTTAATTCATGCTTTTCAGGTACTCCTATAATTCTTAGGTTGCCTCTCCTGGATCTTTTTTCCATGTCAGTTGTTTTTCAAATGATGTATTTCAGTTTTGTTCTATTTTTTCATTATTTTTGGTTTTGTTTGATTGATTCTTGATGTGTCATTGAGTTATTCACTTCCTTTTGTTTTAATTCTAATTTTTAGTGAATAATTTTCTTCAGTTAGCTTTTTTATCTCTCTCTTTTCATTTGGCCAACTTGAATTTTTGAAGATGTTTTTTATTGAATTTTTTTTCTATTTCACAAATTCTATTTCTGAAAAGTTGGTTTATTTTTTCCATTTCATTAAATCTATTTTAAAAAGAGTTTTCTTCAGATAATATCTGTGTTTCCTTTTTCAAATACTCCTGTAAAGTTCTCATTTTCCCCATTTTTCTTCTTTGTTTTAAGATCCTTTGAGAATTCTTTGAAGAGAGTCTTGTGAGATGGAGAGCACATCACATCACCTTTTGAAGCTTCACCTGGAACTGTTTTTGTCTTTAGTGTTCTCAAAATTTGAGATCTATTCTTCTCTTTCTCCATAAAAACTATCTATGGTCAGAAGTCTTGCTTTTTTGCTCATTTTTAAAGATTGAGATTTGCTTTTACGGCAAAACAGAGATTGTCCCAACCTTCATCTACAGGAGACAGCAGTTTCAGGCTGCACTGGGGTCAGTACTGCTGAATTCCTTCCTGTGCTGGCCATGTGTTACCAAGTTCCACTATTCTAGAGTTCAAGGACTCACTATTTGCCTTTTGTACTTGTCTTGGATTCTCACAATTAGTCGACTGATCCATTGACTTCTGAACCATTACAGAGTAGTCAACACTGCTATGCTTTGGCTAAAAATGTCCTTATTGACCACTCCACCTGGGTCCCTGAGCTGAACATGCACTGGGATCACCTTCTCTTTCCTTCCCTCCTGACTCCAAGTCCCTTCCCTGCAACCCCATGCTCAAAAGAAAAAGACCTTTTCTTTTTTATTTTTTTTATATTTTAGCTTTTTTAATAAAGTTTTTTTTCAAAATATATGCATAGATAATTTTCAATATTCACTCTTGCAAATCCCTGTATTCCAAATTTTTTCTCCTCCCTTCTCCCCACCCTCTTTCCTTGATGGCAAGTAAACCAATATATGTTAAACATTTGTAATTCTTCTATACATATTTCCACAATTATCATTCTGCACAAGAATAATCAGGTGAAAAGAGAAAAGAAATGAGAAGGAAAACAAAATGCAAGTGAACAACAATAAAAAAGTGAAAATACTATAGTGCTCTCTGTCTTTATTACAAAGCCATTGGAATTGGCCCAAAGCATCTCATGAAATACACATTTTCTGTAGTTATTCCAAAATATCTTCTGATGAAAATTTGTTACACTCCAAATATTTGTAGGTTCTGTCACTTCAAATCAGTTCAGAAGCTTAATCTGGAATTGATCTGAGGGAATGCAGGAAGAAGAGCTCACCTAAAGACCTGTCTATTCCCTGATATCTTGGCTCCACCCTCTGTGAACAGTTTTTAGATGAAGTAACCAAAATTATCTGTAGTGTTCACCTCACTATAGATTGGAGAAATACAGATGAAAACAATTCTAGAGGACTACCTCATACCTACTAGAAGAAATTATAGTATAGAAAAAGAAAAATAATGAAAGGTGGGGGAAATATGGGAGGGTGGGACATTAATGTACTATTGGGTAGACTTATGAATTGATTCAACTATTCTGTATAGCAATTTGAACTATGCCTAAAGAGTTATAAAATCAAGTGTGCCTTTGACCTAGCAATACCACTACCAGATATGTATTCCAAAAGTATTTGTAGAAGCTCTTTTCTGAGGGCAAAGAATTGGAAATTGAGGGGCTGCCTTTTTGTTTCAGAATGACTAGACAAATTTAGTCTGTGATTATGATGAAATATTATTGTGTTGTAAGAAATAATGATCAGCAAAACTGAGTTTACTCCTTCAGGAGGAAAACAATGACACTGAATGAAATAAAGACTTTCAAACATTTTTTATGAAAAGACCAGAGCTGAATATAAAAATTGATCTTTAATTATAAGATTCTAGAGAAGAATTAAAAAGCAAACAGAAAAGGGAAATCATAAGGGACTAAAAAGGATTGAACTGTTGACATTCCTCCATGGGAAGATGATGCTTATAATTTATAAGAATTTTCAGATTATTAGAGCTGATAGAAGCAATATAGTTAGACAGAGGGTACAGGTGTTAAGTTAAACATGGGGGAAATGTCTAAAGAAATACCTGGAAGGAAAAAAACTGGAAAGAATTTCATGAACTAAAGAACAATATCATAAGATTATCAGCTCTTCTCTAAAGGACTTATGATGGAAAACGGAATCCATATCCAGAGAGGAAAAAAAGTGGCATATGACTTATAAATTAAAGTATACTTTTTTTTAAACTTTAATTCAGGATTTTTTCAGAAGTCACTCTATGTTTTCTTTTACCACATGAGTATTATGGAAATGTTTTGTATGCTTACACATGTATAACCTATATCGAATTACTTGTCTTCTCAATCAGAGCATTGTCATGGGGAGGAGGAAGAGAGAGAATCTGGAACTGAAAGTTTTAAAATTAAGTTATTTTTACATGTAACTGAAAAAATAAAATACTAAACAAATATATGTTTAGAAAGCAAAGCAGCCATAATATATAATCTTAAAAAGTCTCTGGTTCTCCAGATAGATTCTGACTCCCTTCTTTAATTTATATTGTGTTGACCTAGCTCTGAAGCTCATAATTAATGTTTATTGAAGCAAGTAAAGTTTGGATGTTAGAAGCAGAAAGCCCAGAAGTATCCTTAGAGTCTTAAAAAGACTTCCAAAATAGTGATATCCAACTCGTCAATGACTGTCAAAATGACAGGAATAATTTAACTTGCTTAACTATAAGCTGAAAAGAAATAAAGTGAGTTGTATATCTAAAATTGTTTCTCTTGCTCTCCTTTCCAGTGTTTCTACTTTCATTCATGAAATTGTCTGGAGTGAAGAGAATATGCCTCGAAAACATAATACCAAGATCTACTTACTCTCTTATTGGTAGGCAACCAGGAAATATTTTAGGTCATTTTCTTCACACTCTACTCTTACAGAAGTACTAGAAGAATTATACCCAACCTATTTTCTAAAGTCATGAACTACAGCATAACAGCATTGTTATAAAAAGGGAATTTTAAAAACATAATAACTTCAAATAAACATATTAATAAAAAAGACAAAACTTTGAGCTTAACTTATCTCAATAAATGAAGTTAATCATAGAAATAAAAAATAATCCCTGACTTTTATATAAGTGTATACCCACATAATGTCTTGAGCCTCAGAATAGGTCCTATTATTGATCCCCATTTGACATATAAAGAGAGTTTCTCACAGACCTAGAACTCAAAGAATTCAATTGCACAATAAAACACAATTCCTGTCTTAATGAGTAAAAGAGGGAGCTATAGTATGTTGAATTGATGCTGTCATTAAAATGGGTTAAATAAAAGAGAATGATCATGTAGAGAGAGAAAGCTAGATGGGTCAGTTGATAGAAAACAAGTTCAAATCCAGCCTCAGATATTCACTAGATATGAAATTATAAAAAGCCACTTAACCTATTTGCCTTGGTTTTTTCAAAACTAAAATAAAAATAATATTTATCCTGCTGGGTTGTTGTCAGGATCAAATGAGAAAGTACTTTGTAATTCCATAACCACAGTGTCTGACAAATAGTAGGATATATCCATATCTATATATTGATAGAGAGATCAATTTTTGTTTCTTTGTTTTATTACATACACACTCCATATATACTTATTATTTGGTAGACAGCGTGAGAAGCACTGGTAATACAAATACCAATGAGACAATCATTTACTGTAAGGACAATAAAAGGTATTGTGCCCAAGAAGCTAGGTGGCTTAGTTTTTGAAGCATTGAGCTGGAAACAGGAGGACTTCTCTTCAAATCCAGCCTCAGACTCTTACTATTTGTGTAACCCTTTGCAAGTCACTTAACTTCGGTTTGCCTTAATTCACTGAAGAAGCAAATAGCTAACTATTCCAATATCTTTACCAAGAATATTCCATAGACAATATGATCAATGGGGCAAAAAGAGGAAAATACAATTGAAAAATTAAACAAATAACAATTATAAAAAACTTTTAAAGGAGAATTAAAAATGAGGAAAGGGAAGAGGAAATGGTTCTTTCATGGAAGCATAGCTTGGAAATAATAGGGAAATGGCATAAAAGTTCAGTTACAAGCTAAATAAATAAATGAGGAAAGATTAACTACCAGGATCCAGGAGCTTGGAGAAAGATTTTTCTGACTTTTACTTTCACACTAAGAAAATAAACATGCAAGTGAAAGAAGGGAAAGTTCCCAACAATTATAGTAAAAAAGAAAAACAATCTGTAAAAATTTGATTTACAGATGGCTTGTTAACTAAGTCATAAAACTATTATACATGGGGTATGATTTCTCTTTATGATAAGGTAGGACTGAGAACCAAACTCTTGGTTTTGATGCAGTTACAGTATAAAGAGTGAAAGAACATTCATTTTCATGACATATCATGTCAATCTCTCTTTGGTGAAGAAATAGATCTAGAATCAGTGTTAAGTAAATGAAAGAACCAAATGAGAACATTAAATATATCTCTTGGTAATGATATTCCTTCATGTTCTGAATTTTGCTTTAGAACAAGCTACAGTTTAAGAAGGCATACATTAGGTGATTGCTTATTAATGATTCACTTGTACTTCTCTATAGGAGAGATAAACATGTGATAACAAATAAAAGAAGGAACTAAGATTTAGATGTCAGGCTTAATGTTGATATTATCAGAAATTTAAAAAAAAAACAGAAAATCGTATCTTGCAAGGTGAATTCTCCCTTCAGTAATACTGCAATAAATTATCCCTTACTACTTGTTATATTTGAGTTGTCTCCATATCCTCCCATAAATCTACCACAGAGGTCTACCACAATATGGTGGAAATGTTCTGTGGAATTTTTGACAATGCATGGGTACCAATCATGCACAAAAGCTGTCTTTCCTTCATTTTTACCAAATGACTGGCCCATAACTAGCACTAAATGCAATAACTGATAATAGGTATTATGGCTTGACCAAAAAAGGAGGGGGAATAACAGTTGAAAATAGCTCTTGGTAGTATCTAAGTCATTTAGTATAAGTAATAAGTAAAAAGATGTTGTGAAAAATAATGGATTGAGAAGAAATTTTGAAGTTCAGAAACATAGTGAAAGGATACTTCTGACATATACTTATTATGCAACTCCATCTAATCATTTACATTGTCAGTACCCTAGGCAACTTTCAGTCTCTAACTTACAAACTAACTACTTAGCAGATTTAGTAGAGGTAGCTTCTACATCATAGATGGATCAAATCACAGCTCTGGATTATTCCTGTCTAGCCCCATCCCCCTACATCCAATCCTTTCAATAGAGTTTGATTGATACATTATAAACTTTGAGGTTATTTTGGGGAGCTATTGGAAACTGCAGTTCTGATTCTATGTGTGCGATGCGGGTCAGACACTTAACCCCTCTAAGCCAGCTTCCTCATCCATAATGGTTGTTTGGTTTTTGTCCTTTGTTCAATAGAACCAAAAAAATTACAGTGCTGTTTAACTGTGGTTGATCTGACAATTATAAGCTCATACCACAGGTTGGGCAAAAATAGTCCATATGAATATTTGAGGTAGAAATATTTCTAAATTTATGTATGTTATATATCTTTTGGACCACTGTATTTCTGCTTTGCTCATAGTGCCTTCTAGAGCTCAGTGCCTTCTTTGATGTGGGCACATCATGCTAGGATTTCTTTGCTGCTGTTTCCTATGTCATGCAATCAGTTCCAAAAGTATTCAGAGACACTCATCAATAATATAATGTGATTAGAAAACCAAAAACCAAGATCCCTTCCATTTCTCAATCTATGATCCTGCTATCTCATAATTCCTGATTAAGTAAGAGAAAGACCAAGGCAATCTAAATGGGTGAAACTAAATTCACATGATATTAAACAAGAAATAAAAACAAACATGGGCTTCATGGCATAAGAATTACTATTATAATATTCAATTTTAATTTTACACTTGTTAACCACAGTCTTTTTGCCATATTATTTATTCTCTGATGGAGAAGATATGTTTTCATTAAAGACCATTATATAGCATATTTGTTATAAATAGCTAGATCATTATGGCCAAAAGATATCAAAGTTAAAATATAAAGAAAATATGTAGGCCATATTTTTCTTCAGATATTCTATTAAATTGATAGCTTTCATTGGGGATTTTAGATTTCCCATAAGCAAAAAAAAAAAGAAAAATTATAATATCGTAAAAGTGAGAAAACACCACCAAAAAAAGATGAACATCAAGAAAATGATATCATACAGCATGCAAATTGGCACACGCAGTGTTATTTTCTTTTGAAATGTTTTAAAACAAAATCAAAACAAACTAAAAAGTCATGGAGGGAAATATTCTTAGATCTAGCTATAATGTGTTTTGGTAGATAATATATATCAGGGAGTCTTGTCTAGTTATCTATCATTGAAATTTGGAATCCAGATTTCAGACTCTTCTTGTCTTAAAGATTTATAAAGTAGTTTAGACAATAATAAATTTTAGACAAAACTTATTTGAGACTCAGTTTGCTAAGATCAAAAATGGAAATAAGAAATGTATGAAATGTATTTTATATGCTGAAAACATTAATATTAATTGAAAAATAAAATCCTGGATTGAATATCAGGCAATGGTGGGAACTCAGAATTGAATGTCAGGGAAAAAAAGATAAGAGAATTGTGAGAAAATTATATATTTTAAGGACGTAGAATATTACATAATTAAGCATTTAGCTGGGGAATTTATTATCACTCCCATACTGCCTATATAGATTGCAATAGAAATCTCAAATTAAAAACTTCATAATTTCTGGGTTTTAAGGCATGCAGCTTTTGAGTTTCACTGCTTTTATGTGTAAGGTTATGCATATTTTATCATTTCTATATTGTCTGGAATTCAATAGTGGCCCTGTCCTCTCACCTTTAATGAAGCAGACCTAATGGAGTGTGGGTGGTAGGAGGAATGTAATAATTTTATGGAGTTTTCAGTAGCAAACCCAATAATTAAGGTGTCATGAAAATTTCCATTAGAGCACCTTGTTTCCTCTTATAACTTACCCAGAATTGACTTTTGGGATGAAAATTTTCCATTCTTAATCCAAGCCTGAAGGTAAATTTATTTTGGAAAATTTGATCTAAATCCATTCAGACAGTTAGAGATTTATGATAAGATTTTATAAAAATTAAAAATAAATACAAAGGGGTTTATATATCTCAAAAATGGCTAATAAACTTTGCATATCTATGTACAATTGAGATTCTATTTCAGAGAATGCTGAAATACTTAATGGTACATTTTAAATTATTTACACTAATGTAAATTAGCTCTGGTATTCATGTGATAGGATTGGAAACAAGCTTATCAGTACAGTCAAGAGATGAAGATTCAAATATATTTATTGCATTTTATTTTTCAACCCATTTTTATCTGAATTGATTTCTTTAAAAAATATTTGCATGTAGGTCCTATTTTATTTTGTTTAATTTTTTTCAACTAATTTAGTGACAGTACCAATCATCATGATTGTCATTATTGTCATTACCAAAACCTGAAAGTAGATCTGGAATGAAGGTTAGAAACTAAACTCTTGTGTTGGCTTTATACTTATTAGGAAATTGTAAAAACACTATTATCTACAATTTTCATGCTTTTTGTTTTCAAAGAAAACAGCAAAACTAAGGTGGCAGCTGTGATGGCAGACTGGATATTGTCTTATGCTCAGTTATATACTGATTCCATTTAGCATACGTTTGTTACCCTCTGCTTCATGAACTGGTAACAGAAGTCTTCTCCCTCATGCATGGATGACATTATTTTCATAGTGAAAATTTTCATGAAATATATAAGGAGGTGCAGACTTTAAAGGAAAAATGAATGAATAATCTATTAATTGCTTAGTACATGCAAGCACTATACTAAACCAATGGGATAAAAATATTAAAAAGCTAACTAGAATGTGGTCTTAAGATGTTTGTATTCTGTTGGAGTGAGGCTGACTATACAAGAAAATTAGCAGCAAAATGAATAGAAATGCCAGATATACTACTAGGCAAATATAATATCAAGGAATCCTTAAATTATGTCAGTAGATCATATTTCATGTCAACAAGTCATATTTCAGTACCATAGACATATATGGGTAAATGGTAAGGTTCAGTAGTTTTCTATCTCAATAAAGGCAAATGAAAATTAATTCCCATGCCATCCAAAATAGGAGCACATCTTTCTGCATTTCTGGGTATAGATGAGAATATATAAGTGGAAATATACATAGAAGAATTGCACATGTTTAATATATATTGGATTACTTGCTGTCCAGGGGAAAAATGGGGGAAGGGAAGGAGAAAAAGATTTGGAATGCAAGATGTTGCTAGAATGAATGTTGAAAACTATGCATATGTTTTGAAAAAAAAAGCTGAAAAAAAAGAATATATGGGAAGAATATTTAAGAAGTCAATATATTAGCTAATTTAATCTTTCTAAGAGTTTAGATAATACAAATGACCATTTAAAAATTAATTCAATTTAATTCAACAAACATAGTCAGTCTCCATTAAGTGCCATGATCTGTGCTGTGTGCTGATGCTAAAAAGGGAGAAAAATAGTCCCGAGCCTGGTGTTTACTTTCTATTAGGTGGGTACATGGACAAGTAAATATATAACAGTTTCAGAAGCTAAAAAGCCCTAAGAAGTGGAAGAATTAGGACAAGCACAGTGATATAGGTAAAATACAGAGAAACAGAAACTTGAGGAGAAAATCTGAAGAACGGAAGCAGAGATATACAAATAAAAGGAAAAAAAGATGGGCACAAAAACATTTTAAAAAGTGGGAGACTGTTAGATATTATGAGAAGGGAAATAAATAAGCATTTATTCACCTGTGATGTGCCAGAAACTGTTCTAAGTGCTTTACAAATATTTCATTTGATTTACACAGCACCACATGAGGTAAGTCCTGTGATTCTCATTTTACAGCTGAGAAAACTGATGCTCAGCTATTAGGTGTCATACAGTTGGTGAGTAACTGAAAGTGGAATTGAACTTAAGTTTTCCTGATTCTAGGGTCAGCATTCTATTATTTTGGGGGTAGGGGAAATGTCATACAGAAATTTTACTTCATAGAGAAAGGGAGAGGTATGGATACTTAAGGAGGGAGAGAGAAATAAATGCACAATCAAGGAGAAAGACCAAGAAAAACAAAATGAAAGACATACATGAGGATAGTACATACCTACAGAAATAAACAGATTATGAGATAGAAAAATAAATTGAGACAGAAAGGAGGTATCACAGATTGTCAGAGAAATAAGCACTAACAAGGAAAGAGACACAACTTCATTGAGAATAAGTGTGAGAAATGAACTGGGTTTATATTCAAAACTTCCAAACTTAGTGGGACTTTTCAGGTCTTTTTTGCCACAGGAATTTCCTTTGAAAATCCTAGATCATCTCCACACAAAGATCAGAAACTAGACTAAGGATTCAATATGATATTATTGATAGCATGGGAGGAGGGGAAAAGTGTGAAGGAGCCTTTTTTTTTCCTTCAATGAATATGTTCCATGGTATTATAAAAATATGCATTTGGGACTCTAAGAAATCATCTAGTCTAAGCCCATTTCATTGATTCATACAGGTTAGATTATATTTCACTTCATACCCAACCTTCACTACCCTAGGGGGAAAGAAAAAAGAACTACAAATTAGGCTGAACAAGAAATAATTTCCTGAAGAAATGCTTGGAATATCTTGAAGTCCAAAGTTTTTCATAAATTCCTAATAACACTGTTTCTACTGGGTTTCAGTCTGAAGCAAGACTGACCTGTTTTCTAGATGTAGTAATTGGATTACAAATAAATCTTCCAGTGTCTTTGTATTTACCCCCACAAGTTACAAAATGTAAAACACTCCAAAGAAAAGCATGTATATATGGTCTTTTAAGCTGATTAGCAAGTAATTACTAAGATAGCCTTCTGAGTTCAGAAAATTTATTCATATTAGCTGAATTAAAAATTCATTCTATTATCTAATATGATATTTTGGAAGAGATAAGATCAGGTTTTTAGCTATGTTGATTTAAAAAAATGTTTATGTACTACTTACTATGATGATAAAGTTCACAGAATTGAGATAGGATTTGACCCTTCTTTAAAAATTTAAGATTAAATAATTTCTACAAGCATTAATTTTTTATTATAGCTTTTTATTGACAGAACTTATGCATGGGCAATTTTTCAGTATTGTCCCTTGCAATCACTTCTGTTCCAACTTTTCCTTTCCTTCCCTCCATCCCCTCCCCTAGATGGCAGGCAGTCTCATACATGTTAAACATGTTAAAGTATATCTTAAATACAATATATGTTCTACAAGCATTTATTAAGCAATTTATATGTACTAAGTGCTAGGAATTGATGGATTGATATTCAGGAATTTAAAAAAAATCAAACAGTATCTGTACTCAAGGAATTTATATTTTATTTGGAAGGGTATCATGTGACAATATAAAATACATGATAATTTGAGGAAGGAGAGAGCACTAACATGTAAGTAGGTCTTAAAAGGCTTCCTGTCAATGTTCCCCTGGGTTGAGTCTTAAAGGAATGTAAGGATGCCAAGAGAAAGAAGTGTGGAGGAAGTGCATTCTGGGAATGAAGAGAAGGTACTGAGGCAAAAGATTGAAGATAAACCTTATTGAATATTATACAGGTTATTTTGGTTTGGGGAGGTTGTAATACTGTGCCCAAATATTGAAGAGTTATGTTGTTCTTTGTAGAGAATGCAGAAATTATTTTTGAATATTTATAAATAAAAGTGCTTGAAAGATTATTTAATCTATGATCTGTAATAAACAAGCAATAACATATGATTGTGAACCAAATGCTCCATTGTGAAAGTTGTGGTCAGTTTTAGCATATGCTGCTGAGCCCAGCAGATTACTACATTTGTCTGCTCTTACTCTAGAAAATGTATCATCCCAATTTTATATGTGATTATATAGAGAGGTACAGAAAGGAGATTAGGGGAAGAGAGAAGGTTTAAATCTAAGTAAACACTTTTATCACAAATTACTGTTAATCACTCTTGTTATATTATAGTTTTACATTGAAAATGAAATACTATGTGCACGAATGTTTGTGGCAGCCCTCTTTGTAGTGACTAGAAACTGAGTGGATGCCCATCAGTTGGAGAATGGCTGAATAAATTGTGGTATATGAATATTATGGAATATTATTGTTCGGTAAGAAATGACCAACAGGATGATTTCAGAAAGGCCTGGAGAGACTTACACGAACTGATGCTGAGTGAAATGAGTAGGACCAGGAGATCATTATATACTTCAACAACAATACTATATGATGACCAATTCTGATGGACCTGGCCATCCTCAGCAATGAGATCAACCAAATCATCTCCAATGGAGCAGTAATGAACTGAACAGCTACGCCCAGAGAAAGAACTCTGGGTGATGACTAAAAACCATTATATTGAATTCCCAATCCCTATATTTATGCCCACCTGCATTTTTGATTTCCTTCGCAAGCTAATTGTACAATATTTCAGAGTCTGATTCTTTTCGTATAGCAAAATAACAGTTTGGTCATGTATACTTATTGTGTATCTAATTTATATTTTAATATATTTAACATCTACTGGTCATCCTGCCATCTGGGGGAGAGGGTGGAGGGTAAGAGGTGAAAAATTGGATCAAGAGGTTTGGCAATTGTCAGTGCTGTAAAGTTACCCATACATATAACTTGTAAATAAAAGGCTATTAAAAAAAAAGATTAAAAAAAAAGAAAATGAAATACTATTAACCTATATTTTGGTCATTTCCTTGATGGAAATTAACCTGGCATGGAAAAGAATTTTGAAAGGAAAGATTATACCTATACTTTCCCTTGAAAATTAAGGAGTTATTTTGCTTTGTCCAAAGGATATAATTTATTTTTAATTATTTATCAAATACTCGCAACATACTAGATATCTCTTTTCTCTAATTTTTAAGTTAATTAAGATTATCATCTGTGGTAATGTTGTCTTCTCATTCCTTCAGTTGGCATGGATCTTTGACTAGCCACATCTGTTTACCTTTGAATTAGAGTTAAATTGGGTTAATCCCCTTGGTCTATCTCTGACTCATGACAATTATCTTCATTTGGTTGATTTTTCCTCTAATACTTGCATCCTGAGTATGACCATGGTTTCATTTTCAAGGATCATTTACCATTCTCCAAGATGGAGAGACTCATTTTTAGGTTGTCAACAATTTTTTTTTTGGTCACAGTATTCTTGATAATAATGCATAAGAGGTAATTGAACATCTTATCTGTGTCAGGGAAGAAGATCCCTCCTCCCACCAAAATTATTTATATTTGGTTAATTTTTATAAAACCTTAAATGTGATCCTTATTAATAATTATCAGTATTTACCTATATGTTTTTTTATTATAAAATTTTAGCAATGTATTCTGCAGGAGTGCTGCTTGTGATAAGTACTTCAGTAGGATATTTAATTGTGTCATGGCATAATAAAAGGGGCCCTTAATTTGGAATTGATTTGAGAATCTAGGTTCAGATTTCATCTCATATACTTACTAATTGTATGAATCTAAGCAACTTGCTTGGTCTTTCCATCTCTCAGTTTTGTTGTGGATTCAATGAGACGTTAGATCTATTCCCCATCTCAGTCTATAATCTTATTACCTAGAAGAGTTGTCTAAATTTATATTCAAAAGGAAAAAATAACTCATAGCTGCATAGCTTATAAGCAAAGGAAAATTATCACAACTAGATATTGACTTAATATGAATCTAAACATTTATACAAATTATTTTATTGCTAAATGGTTTGTTATTCATTAAAATTCTATGCAGCATTTTTTTCTGTTGTTGATGCTGTTTATATGGCATAGGGAAGATGACTACATTCAGAATCGAAAGACGTAGGTTTGAATCACAAAATGACTTTGTGATCTTGGACAATTCCCTTCAATTTATCAGATATCTACTTTTTCATCTTTAGATTTAAGGGTTAGAAAAGATAATCTCCAAATTTCAGTCGCTCTGAATTCTAGCAATTAGATGCTTATTAGTTGTATAATCCTGGGAAAGTCACATAACCTTTGATTGACCCAGTTTCATCAATTATAAAGGAGAGTTAATAATAGTACAAAATCAAAGGATTGTTGTAACGAGTAACATAATATTTTTGAAGATTTAGCTCGATTATAAGTACTTTATAAATATTTGTTTACTTGCCCCCCATAGATTGCATTATCTTTCATCCTCATTAATTTGTTTTATTTTTCTACTGATAATAGAGTATCTTTCTAAAGTCTAGGTTTTTCTGGGGTTCGACTTTCTTGTACTTGAATTCTGTTTTTTCCTGAGAATTCATTTTTGTATTTCTTTAAAGTATTTGTTCAAAATGGCCTCACTGTGTCTTTTAGGCATTCCTACTTTTTTTTCTTTCATTATCCTGCTACACTTTATTTGTGTTCTATTAGATTTCCCTTCAACTTACTAGTTTTCACTTAGGAAAATCCATTTTCTGTTTTGAATGGTCTCCCTGACTACATGGAGCCTGACTGCACCATTTCATGATTGCTATCTCCCAAATTGCATTTCCTCACAGAATTTGCAACCATCCCTGTCCTACTGGGCAGAAATGGAGCCAGTCTCTGGTTAGTTACACTATCTCCTTTATTAAAAAGTTGTCAGTATCATATAGAAAAAAAGTTACTGAGTGGTGTAAGTTTCTTGCTTCAGGTAATTGACAGCCCTTCCCTCAATACAAGTAAGCAAAATGATACAGATGATTGTTAGTTGATAAAGTACCTGTCCAAGCTTTTCAGGTGAGTAACATGCCAGTATCATGCCTTTTAGCTCCAAATCACAGTACTTTAAGATCCTTTTGCTAATATTCTGCACATTTAATCAGTTATCAAGGATTCCCTACATTGTAATAGTTACCTGATGAGGTAGGGAAAGAAAAAAAAAAAGAAATTGCTTCTATCTTTTCCTTTTAAAGTCTGCATTTCTATTATAGATATTGTAGATTTTCAATTATTCATATCTGTATTTACTCTATAGCTGTATTTTTATCTCTTTATTCACATCCTAGGCTCCTTGATCACCCTGCACTGCATAATTACCTTCATGAAGAGAGACCAAGAAATGCTTTTTCACTATTGTCATATCACTATCACTTTGCTTATGTTATTCGCCTTGTATCACTTCTTTTTTTTCTTATAGACATCTATTAAATTTGACTCACTCTTCAAGCTTTAGCTCAAGTTTAAACACTACGTTAAGAATTATTTGACTTCCACCCCTTATTGGTGTTTCCTTCTTTATTAGAATTTCTACAATATATAAAATATGTGCCATGCTACACAATCTCACATTTTTGATAAGCTGTTATAATTTTGATAAATAATTATAAATATTTTACCACCATTTTTAATATATCACATTGAATTGGAAGTTCTTTAAAGTTAAATAACATGTCTTGTGGAGCAGATTGGTAAGAGTGTATAAAGCACTCAGCCTAGAATCAGGAAGATTCATCTTTTTGATTCAAATCTAGCCTCAGAAACTTACTAGCTGTGTGACCCTGAGCAAGTCACTTAACCTTGTTTGCTTCAATTACCTTATCTATAATATGTGTTAGAGAAAAAAATGACAAACCACTCTAATATTTTTTGCCAAGGAAACATCAAAAGAGATCTCTTAGAAGAGACATGACTGAAACAAATGATAAATAAGCAAGTCTTATACTTTGGAATTTTCTACTATACATTTAGCCCCAATTTAGTTGTCTGCGCAGAGTACACTCAAACAAGACTTGATTGATTGTACCCAGGGAACTTCTTACCAGTTCCCTCTCCAATATAGCTTTCATTCAACTCAGCATAATCAAAACTCAATGACCACCATAATACCAAGACCCCATCTAAGAGAGCTAAAGTGGTAATGGACAGGCTAAAAATCTGAGTAGAGGTCAGCATGGTTCAATGGCCATACCTATGAAGGGCCATATATCTATGCTGCAATAGTACCTCTCTCAATGATTGTATGTAAATTTAATGAAAAACCTTTAAGCTATATTCACTGAGTTGGTTCAAATATATCCCATTATATCCTCCAGGATGTCCCGATTCTGTTTTGTGTATATGAATTTGTGTGAGATTACCTATCTTAAATCTTTGTATTAGCAAGATGTTATTTACAGAAGGAATTATTCTAGGTAGACTAAAAGCAAGATTAATATTGATCAAGACCCAGAGAATTTGGGTTGAATTAGAAATCCATCATGTAAATAACTGTTTTCCCTATCTATCTATCTAATTTCCACTTTCATGTTCATAAAAGTTAAATACAACTTTATTCTTTTATCAAAAACGAAATATGTGAAAATCAAGAAAATGAAATAAAATAAAACATTTGCACCTACCTTCTAAGGCTTATCATCCAGCAGCAGAATAAGAAAAACATGATAAATAACTCACTATTGACCCTCATTCTTTGTGAGTGAATGGCTATTAAAAAAACTCATAATTTTTATTGGTATCCTATACAATGGGTAGCTAGATGTCACATTGAATAGAATGCCAAGCCTGCAATCTGTAAGACATCATGTTGGGTTCAAATGTAGGTCCACACATTTACTAGCTATGTGCCTCTATGTAAGTCACTTAATGCTGCTTATCTCAGTTTACTCATCTGTAAAATTAGTTGGAGAAGGAAATGACAAATCATTCCAGTTTCTTTGCTAAGAAAACCCCATATGGGATCACAAAAAAAGTTAGACAAGACTAATAACAACAATAAAATAAAATGGAGCAGAAATAATTTTTAAAATTTTGCTCAATTCCTCTTTTGCCAATTTTTGGAAGATTCAGAAGGAGGAGAACAAAAACATATAACAGTTGTACATGCCTGCCTATGTGATACTCTTAGAGAGGAGAGATTCTATGCAAAATTGAAATTCTGATTTAATCTTAGTAAGACAGTGTATATGTTATCCTTAGAAATATCTAGTAATGAAAGTTATTCCTAATTACCACTTTACCCATCAATCATTCAGTCAACAAGTATTTATTGAGTATCATGTATGTTTCAAACACTGAGCTAGTCTTTGGGGATACAAATAAAAAGAATAAAATAGTTTTTACTCATAATGAGCTTTTTTCTAATGAGGAAACAATAAGTACCTATATTAATATATACATAATAAGTAAAAAGTCAATGAATGCAAATATTTGTGAATTATTAAATTAAAGGAACTCCAGGAAAACAAGCAGTAGCAGTTGGGGGAATAAGAAAAGGCTTAATGTAAAAGGTAATGATTGAGTTATGTCTTGAAGTAGGAAAAGATCTCTGCAGCTCAAAGGTAAGAAGTGGTTTAAATGTAGGCATGTGAAATGATCCTATGCAAAAAAAGAGATGGGAAAATTAAGTGCTGTATGTGAGGAACAGAGAAAAAGATGGTGCAACTAAATGATGGAAATATTTGAACAAAGAAATGTCCAGGGAGTCTTGAGATATGAATTGTGTTTAGTTGTATAGGATTTTAATGCTTGGGGGATTTTATATTTGATGAGAATGAGCACCTATTTGAGTTGATTAAGTTTGAGAGGAGAGTAAGTACCTGATACATAACAAGCATTTAATAAACATTTATTGACTGACTGCCATGATCAGACCTGAATTTTAGGAAGATCACTTTGATAGATGAGTGGAGGGACTGAACTGTAGAACAGCCTTAAACCGCAGAGACAAATGAGGAGGCTATTACAATCATCTAGAAAAGAAGGCATGAGGAACTAAATCAAGTGGTAGATAAGAGATAAATTACAAAGACAGAAATGGCAAGATATGTCAGTTGAAGTATGAGAGAAATTTTGCTATTAGTATATAGAATTTGAAAGCATTTGTTTTTCTGCCTTAATGGAATTCTCATTCTTGTTCATTTCTTGCTTTTCCCATTGATAAAATAATCTCTCCCTTGTATCCTATATATTGCTACTTTGAATATTTGTATGAGATCTGGAAGTCATTTTTATTAAAATCTATAAACAGTTAATTTGATAAGCAGCATAACCTAGTGGATAGAGCACAGACATTGGAGTCTGGATGACTTGGGTTCAAATTCTTACTCAAACATACACTGACTTTGAGACTTTGGAGAAATTAGATAACTTCTCTGTGCTCTAAAAATTTCAGAGAAGGTCCTGACCTATGTTGGTAAAGGATTTCTCTCCACAGGGGTTGGTTATACTTATGAACTCACATTACTAAAATCTATTTGATTAGAAAGTAATTTTATTTAAAATCAATTTAACTTCTGTTAAAATTCTCAAAATATCTTTGCCAAAAGCTAATTTTTGCAATAATAATTCAATTATTCTTATTCCAAGAAGAGGCCTTCATTATCATTGCTGCTGAAATTTATCGAGTATAATGTTTTTCTATCCAAATAGAGGGTTTGGTGATATATGCATGTGTATACATGTGCTGAAGCATTTCAGATCTTCTTACTTGTTATAGCTGATAAAATAGGCAAAGTTAAATTTCTCATTCTGTTCCTCAATATGTGTCTTGGAAAGCACTGAAAAGACTAGTAATCATTGGAAGTCATTATCAATTTGCAAGAAGTAGGCCAGTAGCATGATTAACACATTTCATATTGAATACTTCTGGAACTTTTGGACTCAAGCATGGAAAACTGCAAAAGTCTTAAAAGAATTCCGCAGAGCACATGTTTTCTACTAACTCAGTTGTTTTAGGTGCATGACCTTGCTGAACAGTTTTATCAATCCTAGAGATTGTTAAAAAAAAAAATTAAAACTTGGGGAAGGAAAAGTGACTTTATAAAAGCATATGCTCATGTTTGACATGACAGGATTTTGTCACCAAACTGGAAAAAGATTCTTACATTTCCAAACATAGATATCTTATGATATATATCAGAGATTTGTCAACTTTATTGAACAATGTTCTTCTTAATGATTTGGAGAAATGATAGATGATGTGCTTATCAAATTTGCCTGTAGCATGAAGCTTGAAGAGATGTCATACACATTGAATGTAAGCATTAAGATCAAGGACACAGGAAGTCAGTTATTTGACCTGACAATCACAAAAGACACCCGATCACCTTCAAATTACTTAGGCTTGTAAATTCATTATTACTTTTAACTTCTTACACTCTCATCACTCATGTATTATCAGTTACCAGATTTTTCTGATTTTTACTTTTGTAATAATATCTCTCCTTCATGTTTCCTTCTTTCCCCTAGTACTGCCATTACCTTGGTTCAAAATCTTTCCTTCACACTCCTGGGCTACTGCAAAAGCTTAGTAGTGGGTTTTCCTATCTCAATTTTTTCTGCAACCATTGTATGCCAAAGATGAATAATGCAATACTATGCTCACAACGTGGTCAAAAAAGGGATAAAAGGACACTCTTATGGTCTCTCTTAAGGACTTTAGCATTGATTTGACATAAGAGACACTGGCACAAGACAGCCCAGCATGGCGTGTCCTCTTTAGAGAAGGTGCTGTGCTTTATGAACAAAGCAGAGTTAAACTAGAAGAAAAAAAATGACATGTACAAAGTTAGAGAATCCACCCCAAACGTCCATAGGGACTATTTGTGTCAGACCTGTGGCAGAGCATTCCAAGCCCATATTGGTCTCATCAACTACAGTCAAAAACACTGTAACTTGACTCCAAAATAGTAATGTAATTTTGGTCTTCTTTCAGAACAAAGTACAACAATCAACCAATTCTACTAAGCTGTTAAAATGATCTTGCTAAAATGTAGGTGTGATCATGTCATTCTTCATCCCCAAAGTGGACATTCAATCAGTCACATTAGTTCTCTATTCCCTCATGGATTAACTACAAAATACTTAGATTGTTTTTTAAAGCCCTACATAACTTCACCTTCTTTAATCTTTCCATATTTCATAAATCATTCCTCTCCATAGTGCCTATAATCTAATGACACTGCCTTTATAGTTGTTTCTTTCATAAGGTGCGCTATCTCTTGAGTCCAAGAATTTTCATTGTATGTCCCCCATGACTTGAAACATCCTCTAGTTTAACTGAATCTCAGGACTCCTTGGCTACCTTTATGTCTCAGATAAAATCCCATTCCCTGCAAGATACCTTTCCCAAGCTTACTTAATATTTGTGTCTTCCCTCTGAGATTATTTCTAATTAATGTCTTTCCTGTACCTAGTTTGCAGGTTTTCTCCTCCATTATACTGTGAGTTCCTTGAGAATAAGAATTTTTATGTTATTGTTGTTTGTTTGTTTTACTTTTCTTTGTATCCCCAGTGCTGAGCATATTGCTTGGCATATTGGAATACTTAACAAATGCTTCTTAACTGATTACTTTCTATAGGAAAGGACTGATGAATGATAGAGCAGAAATAATCTTGCTATGTTCTTCTCTAGTCAAACAACATCTGGAATATCATATTAAGTTGTTAAATGCCAGCTTTTAGAAATGATTTGACATATAAGAGCACTTTCTGAGGAAAACATTAGATAGAAAGAAGACACCACTGATTCCTGACTTATTCACTAGTTGTCACAGTGGACAAATCATATACCCTCTATCAATTTCACTGTCCTCATCTATAAAATTGAATTTATGATACTTTTATTGGCTCTCTCACTGTCTTTCTTTTTTGTGATGAAAGACCTTTGAAAACTGTAATGTCCTATATGAGGTGCTATTGTTGTTGTTGTTACTCTAATGGACTGTGTTTTCCATTGTCTTAAAAATGATATGTATTTTTTAATTCTTAAGTTAACAAATATTTAAAGGAAAAAACATTTTACATATAAAATATAGTAAATTATATATGATAACACAAATTTTTGTTCCATACTATTTTTAAAAGCACATATAAATTCAACATTTTTTTTCTTTCAAAGCTAGCCATCATCTGTTGAACTTTTCAGTTCTTGATGCAATGGTACTTTAATAATACTTTTTTTTTTCTTTTCCTTTTCTTCTCTGTTTTTGTAAACCTATCACTATTCTCTTAGACTTTGGATTTCCGTAAACACACACACACACACACACACACACACACGCACGCACGCGCGCACACACACATACATACACACACACAGAAATTAAAGAAAAAGAAAACCTTTGCAATAAATATATTAATGTTTGTTAGTCATATCCTACTCTTCATTATACTTTGTGCCAACTGGCCTTGGAGTTTTCTTGGCAAAGATACTGGAATGGTCCAGTTTTTGGAAGGAAGTAGTTAAATGTCTTGCCTAGGGTCACACAGCTAGTAAATGAGTGAGGTCAAATTTGAACTCTACTCTTTCAAACTCTAGGCCCATTGCTTTATCCACTGCTCTACTTAGGTATCTAAGTGAAAATATAATCAAGCAAAACAAACTCATCCATCTTCCATGTTGAAAAATTGATGCCTTTTTCTCCACTCTATACCTTTTTCTCCACTCTGTATCTTAACCCTGCCATTAGTTAGGCAGTTTTATTCCACTTCAGTCTTTAGGAACTGTGATTGGTCAGTGTATCAATCAAAGTTCTGAAGTCATTCAAAGGTATTTTGCTTTATTTTTTTTGGTTTTTGCTATCATATGAATGGATATCTTTATTTTGCTTGTGTCATGTGCTTCTCAATGCAGAAATTACTCTGTCTATATTTTGCAGGTGTACATAGTTATCTGTGGCAATATTTCATTGAGATATGCACCCAGAGGAAACTTTTTTTAAGGTGAATGCTTATTGAATATTTAATCATAAGAGCATTATATTTATTTGCTAAACTAAAGAAACTAAAACAATTTACTTTATTAAAAATAGGAACTAAAGGTTTAAATAATTGTTTTATAATCAAATTTTTCCCCCTATCTAAATACAAGACAACTTTTTTAACCTATATTCTTAGTAGCAGCAGCAGCAGCATCCTTCCAACCAACTTCCAGCTGTTCATTTTGCCTTGCATTTTGCAATAATGTATTTGCAGTAAGGATTAAGAACTGGAAGACAAAATCACATTCTTTTGACATGTAAAATGTTCATTTCTTTACCTTCCTTGCCTAGATCACATGAAGTGCCAACACTATTATTGACTTACACACCAAATTCAGAATAATCAAAAGGGAAATAGAAGGGTAAAGTTAGATTATTTTTCATTTACATCCCTGTATCAGTGGTTCACTGAATCTGCAGAGACAAAACAAAGGAAGTAAATACCAGAAGAAAAGGAGGAGCCAATTCAACAATTAGAATTTTCTTGAGATTAAAAGAAGGTCTCTTCACCAATTTTCTAGATCTTACATAGTTTTTCTAAAGTGAGAGGATTGCTGACATAGTAGGATATATCTAGGTACCTTTAGGACTCTCCCTATTCAAATTCATATCTGTGTATGCATAGTATCCCCTCAATAAATTATAAACTTCTTGATGGAAAGGAATATTTTAGTATAGTCATTGTTGATCCAGTGACTAGCACCAAGAACCGCATCTAGAGTAATCCTTAAGTAGAATTTAATTGTATTGATAGAGGACAGGGAATGGATTGTATCTAAACTTTAAATCTAACCCTTTTAGCTAGCACAGAACTATATACTTTATAGTGTGCTTAAAAGTTGGTTGGTATTGTCCTTTGTTCAAAGAAGAGCAAAACAAGATGATGTTAGAGTCAAGTTACTGCATTCCTGATCAGACCCACATAACTTCAGAATGTTCTACTACAGTTTGAGCACAAATACTTCATAGAAACATTTGGGGTATATTATTGATTATGTAAAAAATAGATAACTACTTTAATGTATGTAACTGTAATTTAACTTATTTACAAAACTCCTGTTTGTACTCTGGAAATTAGGCCAAAATAGAATTCTCCTCATTGGTTATGCATTTTCTTCTCTATAAAAATGCCAGATGCATTTTTTTTTTTTACTATTTACTGGAAAAGCTATTGAAGTGCATGACTTAATTGACTTTGATTAGTTACATCAATTTGCATCAATATTTTTTTTTACAATTCTGACTGATTATGGCCAAAATAGATTGAAATACAATAACCATACTGATACTAACAACCAAAAATACTTATCATATTGGAAAACAAATACGCATATATGCTAACAAAGAGAAATGTCTCTCCTAGATTAATCCCTACTTCATATAGTCAAGAATCTTCTTGTATTAAGACTTGTGTTTGTTTGTTTTTTTTGGACAAATGCATTGTTTGTGCCAACTTGAAATCCCTGGCCTAAAATTTGAAAGTTAGATTATTATTTAGGCTCTTCATAATTAGACTGTGTCCTATATTGGAATTATGGTGTGCAGTTCGGTTTTCATAGTAAAAGTATTATTCATTTTTTCATTGAAGTGTCATCAATTTCTATTAACAATCTCTACATTTCCCTATAATATAAAGTGACCCAAATAGTTAATCCTTTTTTTTTTTTCCCCAAGGGTAGCATACCTTTTTAGTGAAGTGAGACATATTCTTCTGCAAAATAAAACGTCCCTCGATTGATCCACTCTCTGTCACAAAAAATAATAGGTTCCTTTGGTTATGGCAGCTTCTTGTGGCTATGATTAGCATGGGTGAATCCAAGGAGTTGTTCTTACAGCTTACATTATTACTTAAAGGGTGTGTCTATAAATTCTGAAAATAACTTCTGCAAATTATTCTAGTAGAGCCATTTGTTTTTCTCATCTTTTTCAACACCCTTGAATATATCCTTTAGTCCCTCAGTTAATATTATTTTCACATCCTCTTTGGATTTCTGCTATTAACTGATGTCAGAACTCTACCAAAGGACTTTGGAAGGTAAAAGCTTAATCTGGTCAGGAATTACCTTAAATTAGAACAGTTGAATTTGAACTAAACAAAATCTACCTTATATCACTTCACACCTCACATATTGGCTAAGATAACAGGAAAAGATAAAGATAAATGTTGCAAGGGATCTGGTAAAATTGGAACACTAATACATTGTTGGTGAAGTTGTCAAATGATCTAACCATTCTAAAGAGTAATTTGGAATTATCTTCAAGAGGCTATCAACTGTGCATTCCCTATCTCTAATGAGCCTGTATTTGAAAGAGATTATGAAAAAGGAAAAAGGATCCACATGTGCAAAAAATATTTGTAGCAGCTCTTTTTGTAGTTCCAAGGGATTGGAAATTGCATGAATTCCCATCAGTTGTGGAATGGCTAAATAATTTAATATCATATAAATCTAATAGTGTTTTATTGTTCTGCAAGAAATGATGAGCAGGCTAATTTCATAAAAGCTTTGAAAGACTACTACTGAATGAAGTGAGTAGAACTGTACACAATAACAGAAAGATTATGTGATGATTGTGATGAACTTGGCTCTTCTTAACAATAGGGTAATTCAAGACAAGTCTAATAGATTCAGACCAGAAAATACCATCTGCATCCAGAGAGAGAACTATGGAGATTGAAAATAAATGGAAGCATAATATTTTCAACTTTTTTATTTTCTCTTGTTTTGTTTTTCTTTTTGCCTTATTTTTTTGCCCAACATGACAAATATGCAAATGTTTTTAAAGGGATTGCACAAATTTAACCTATATCAGATTTCTTGCCGTCTTAAGGAAAGAAGATCTCTATGAGGGAAGAAGGGAGAAAAATTTGGAGCATGAAGTTCTACAAAAATGAATGCTGAAAACTACCTTTACATGTATTTCTAAAAATAAAATACCTTTAAAAAATCTACTCCTCTCAGTATAGAGAATTGGAGGCATCCCATATCCAAACAAGAAGCTATATTTGCTAGCATTCTTCATTGGCTAAAGATAATGTACAAGAATGAGACTTGCTGAGCTCAGAGAAAACAGAAGGAGTCCTAAGCATCAAATCTAAGGGGATAGACAATGAGTGGAGTATCATTTTGTGGTAGAAAGAGAGCCAAAGGGTAGGAGAATGAACAGTAAGCATATTTTAAATAAATAAGGGAAAACTTGTAAACTATTAGAGTACACAAAAAGAAGGTATTACCTCAGAAAGTAGGGAATTCATCAATTCTTTTTTTTCTACAGGAGCCTCTAAGTTATATACTCCAATCATGCTCATTCTCTTATATGCTTTTATTAATACAACCTAGAGACATGTTGTAATTTTAACGATCATAAGCTTCTCCTAAAACAAAGAACCATTCTTTGGATACCAATATTCTTCTGTCATATGGTATAGTATTATTAGTAGATGATTAATATCTCTCAGAATTTAGAGATGGGGGAAAGAGAAAAGGGAAATTAAAAGTTATATAGTAGGTTTGAGTAGACTGTTTAAAAAAAACAAAGCATTTTGGTAGAGAAGCAATGCAAAATATTGCATAGGAGTGTTGGTCCAAGACCACATGGATCTGTTATATGCTTAGCAAGAATGATCATTTATTAACTTTATTGGTATTCACAACAGGTCAAGAGAATGAAAGGAAGTAGCAGCTTATCAATTCATGGCTTTATTAAAGAATAAGGATGTCCATAAAAGTGAAGACACAGACATAGATAGCATGATGGTAAGGGATATGGATATGAATGAGATCATAGGCAAATTAAAAAAAATATACAGTAACAACAGATTTACTCTTTTTGTGGTCTATTTCACCAGACATTGTTGACTTACTGCCTTTGTTAATCATTAAAGTCTCCAGATCAGATTTTTTTTCCACATGAAATGCTGCCTAGTATATTTCACCCAATTTATGAGTATACTATGTTTTGTTAACCCAAGAGTAAACTTTTACATATGTTTACATTATATGCCAGTTAATTTTATTTGACCCATCATTCTGACCAGTACTGATCTTTTGGGATTCGATTTCTGAAAACAGTATTTGATACCCTTCCCAAAGTTCTTTAAGATAATTTGGAAAGGGGAGGGAAGTACACACACACACACACACACACACACACGCAAATTCTGAGATTAACTGGAGGAAAAAAAAATCATGATTAGTAATCAGCAAAAGGTAGATTAATGTAGTAATATTAATGTTCAACCTAAAGTATTGATTAAAGCTTCTCTCAAAACGCAGAACTGAGGAACTAACCTCCTTTGATGAAGTGCTTTGCATCTGTGAAGTCCAATATGAGCTTGACATTATAATTTAAGTTTTTCTCAGAGTCTGAAAAAACCCTCTCCTTTAACAGTATTGTAAGGAGGAATAAATTATTACTTAATAATTTGTGTTCCTTTTGTAAAACTTCTATTTCTCTGACTTGCTAATTAATTAAAATACTGTTGTGTGATTCACACTGTATAATGTTAAACTGTCTTAAAAAACCCACTGCTTTTCTTCTGATACTTAAAAAGTCAGATAAAACTGACCGAACAAATATGCCAAATACATAATGCAAGAACACTACATCATTCTTAACACAGAGCCAGAGCAAATACTTTTATTCCTGTTTGTGCAGCTTAACCTTCTGCAAAAGTAATTAGGTGTATAATTAAAAAGCTATTTGGAATGATTAAAACCCTGTTATCTGGTGGCATTTAAAGACAAATGCAAATGTCAGAAAGGATGAATTCATTAAAATTGCTATCGAAAAGAAAAAAATCATTTGCTGGATAGAGGATGTTATTTACCAAAATGTTACAGTTTCACTGAAGGTTGGATCTACAGAGGGGACTAGAGTGGGTGGAAGGCATTTCTTCTGGCATTTTGTGGAGCAATCAGCTGCTATTCACAAATATTTATTTCTGAAGTTATTTTAAACTAATGTATAATAACTTTTAATATCAATGTTATTTAAAACATGACATCATTCCTCCTCAAAGCTTGATGTCTTCCTTTGATGTGGAAAATACAGTATATTTTATTGGATTCAGAGTTATCCATCAATATGAGTTTAGTTATGTTGACAACAAACTAGGATTGATAATCCACTTCAGAAGAGGATCAAAAATAATATAGGGATGACCATTACATGCAGTGAACACCAAAATGGCTTATGATGAATAAATTGTCTGAGGTTTAATGTTTTCTTGCACTTGAGTAAATATTGTACTAAAAGGTAAAGAAAAGCATTTGTCTAAGAGAATTGATATGCATCCTGATAAAATGTTCACTCTTAAACTATTCTTCTGAAGACATAGAAACTGAATTTCCAGAGACAACAAATATCCTTTGAGTGATATTCCTCTAAAGGTGATTCAGTCTTTAGAAAGCAAGTTAAATTTCCCATGAAATAAAGGTTATCAGGAATTATCGTATGTATTGGTCCAACATGACAATTTTAATTCATGAATACCTAAGGAATAGTTCTATTTTTCCAGGTGCAAATTAATCCCAGGGAATTCAAGAAACCTTAGAATAAATGGAATTTTATAGCATAATAGTGGTAAAATCCAATGATTAAATTAAAATATTTACATTTCTTTTCCTATGTTAAACTATAAAAAAATAACAGAACTTATGAAAATATCCCTGAATGTTATAGATCTAAATGAATAACTGAGAAACAAAAAAAAAAGAAATCTCATCTTAGCAGAAGAAAAAATAAACAATTTTTAAATTGAATATTAGTTGTATTAGCTACTTCTGTCACAAGAGGTTTTAATGAAATCACTACTAAATTTTAAGGTATTATTGTTGATATTTTTACTTATGCTGTTTTCTTTTTGATTGAACTGCATAAGAGTTACTCAAATCAAATTTCCTGGACTCTTCTGTAAAGAGAATACTTGCTAAAATACTTCTACCTATATTTACTATTCTCACCCCAACTCCTTCCCTACAAAAAAAAATAAATAAATGACTTGGATACTCCAAATGTCTAAAGATTTCTTAATAATACTATTCAAAGTTCCAAAAAGTTTTGAAGATACAGCTGGATGCAAGAAACCTAGCTATATTTTATCCTTGGCAAAAACTGCATAAGGAGTTCTCTTGCCTCATACCAAAGTTAACATGAGAGGGAATTCGCAGAGGAGAGAATGAGTACCAGGATTTTCCAGATTTTATCATACAACTACTAATTTACCATGTGATTCTGGGCAAGTGACTTAATCCTCTGAATTTCCATTTCCATAAATTTAACAACAATTTAATAATAAATGTCCTTTCATTCTATAGTCTGCTGTAGACTTCAGATGATATTAACCACTATTAGGAAGTGCTAATTCCTAGGAAGGAGGAGGAATCATAGTCATTGGTGAGGAGAAGTGTGAGAGGGAAGCTAGGACAACTTTCTGAATTAATCCTAGCTGCAAAGGTAGGGGTCTCAAAATTGCATGGTCAAAGTCAGAAGAAAGAACCCTGAAAGAAAAACATAATTCACAAATGTTGATAATTGAATAGTAAGATTAATAAACATGCCTCTCTTTCTCCTATCTTTCTTCATACTAAATTTTAAGCATCACATGTTAGAACTAAAGTTTTAGCAGTGAAACAAAAGCAAAGAGGAGAAGGCAGTCTATCGTGTCTCCAATCACAATGGAAATATTGAAGGAGTTTGAAGGAAGTTCACCTCCAGATTCTCTTCCTCCTTGCCAGCTACTTTTCCCCTCAAAATTCATTCACTGTAGGACCTGTCCTTTCGACTCTTTAGTCCATAGACCAGATGGTCATTTTATAAGGAACCCCTGTTATGCTCCCTTCCATCCTTCACTCTTTAGACTTCATGTCCTTGCTTACAACCTTGACCTGCAACAGATATTATCTTTTCCCTTTTCTAAATGTCCTCTATGTACTGCTTTCCCAGATTGGCGTTTAAGATATTTGAAGAAAAGAAAACATTTACATGCTTGCATTTCTGTACCCAGCCTTTAGCATAAACTTTAGTACAAAAATATACAAATGGTATATCCATAATTTATCTGAGAGCTACCTTTTTTTTTTCTTTTCTACATCAAGAATATAGCTTAAATGAAAGTAGAAACTAAAAGAGTGGCACAAAAGTTCAGAAGGCTGAAGAGACCCTACAAAACTCTAATCAAGAACAAAATGAAAAAAAAAGAGAAAATGGAAATGTGTTTACATTATGAGAGAGATAAGATTCATGAAAAAGTGTTTTTGCTAAGAATTATCTATGTTTATATGCACACGTACATATTATATGTATGTGTATCTAACCCCAGGTCAAAAACCCATATGATTTGACTCATTTTCCTTATTGGCTATGAAGGCCCTTTGCATGTGTGAGATAAAAGAATAGAAGAATGAAGAACTCTTGAATCCCTTTAAGTCTTTAGACCTGTTTCAAATCCCACTGAAGATCTTCAGTTCTCATCAGGAGCTACAGCTGCTTTGGGTACTCACAGCTTTCACTATCAGAAATAAGAAGGAAAAGGCTGATCTCATTTTAGATTGATGAAAGAAAAGATTCTGGAAGACATGAGAAGAACTGGCAGTCTCTATTAAATCATTATCCTAAACTTGCTACATTAAAGACTAGGAAATTTTTCCTGGAGTGAGGTTTCAGACTCTAACTTTTGAATAAATTGAATTGTCTTCCTCCTCGTGGGAAACCTCCTTCCTTCTGTTATTGTCTGGTATACATTCTCCTATGTACCCTTTTAATGATTTCTGTTTTGCTATTAAATTGGATAGTCTTCTTTGATAATTTCTTTATATGTTCATTTTGAAGCTAGTATTTAGTAAGAAATTAGTCAAGCCTTAAATATAGAGTCTGGGATCTTGCTTCTCCCAAAAATGAAACACCGATCAGAAGTTAGCCAAAATACTATGGGTCATGAAACCATATGGGATCTCATACCCGAACTTGATGGGGAAGGGGGGGGTCACAAAATTATGATTTATTATCAGTAAATATTTGATTAAATATTTTTAAACCTATATACCCAGAGTCACTAAAAATTTCTTGGGCAAACAGGATTGTGAGTAAGAAGCTCTGCCTTAAACTAATAATATTTAAGGGACAAAACAGACATAATTCTAATCTAATAAGAAAGTCTAGCCTCTAACTCCAATTTCCTTGTTTCCCCCTGACAAGAATTAAAATATCCCTAAAAGAAATTAGGTGGAGAAGAGGCTAGAGATGTCTATTCTGCCTTCCTTCAAGCAACAAAATAATAAATATCTAAATAAATAAATATCTAAATAATAAATATCTAAATGCAGCCTTCAAAAAATATAGACAGCTTAATGAATTATATTGAACATGTGCATATTTATAGTTATAAAATAAGTTTAGGAATCATTGAAAATGTATTTTATAAATGTAGGAAATATTATTGATGATATATCTTCATATAAATAACTGTAATTAATATAAATGATCATTTTTAATGAAAGCCATATGTTCAGACCATCTGAAAATATGGTTTTATGTGTCATTATTGACCTACTTTATTAAGCATTTAATCAAAACTTTGTTTAGAAGTCATTATCTTTTTGAAGGGAACTTTAAAGATAAGATGGTTAATTGTTAATACTCAGTATACTTCTAATACTTTATTATACCCTACCTGCCATCTGTGTGGCCTATGCAAATAACAAATAGATAAAATTATTCTTGTGTGATTGACAGCTATCAACTTCAGTGAGTTCTATGCAATAGCCTTTTAGAACCATACCTCTACCCATTCAACACATACTTCTTAGGTATATATTATATGCAGAAAATTATGCCAGTTGCCTATAAAAAATACAAACATGAATAAGATGTACCCCTGAACTCTTAGTTTTTATAGTATAGTATCTTAGATATTTTTCTTAAAATGAGAGACATAGCATAGGTCTAGTTCCTTCTGTCATGTCTTTAATGGAAATAATAGCAACATTTGATACTGTTTGTGTTAAATTTAAAATAAGTGTTGCCAAGCTAATAAATTGCTATTTGAATAAAGGCCATTAATTAATGTCTAACTGATTTTAAATGCATTTGTAGCAACACACTTGTCTTTAGATGAAATTTTAGCATGAAAACAATTTTATTTGATACACAATAAATTATTGAAAATTAATTAATTTGAATTGTATTTTAAAATAAGGTGATTTATTTCATTTATATCTATATGGCACATATTAAAGACAAATAAAGAAATAATTTACCTCAGTAGCTTTGTTTTTATAATCAATAAAGATGCATGTACATTCTAGTATTAATTCTATTTTCTCCCTGAAAGTTATAATTTTAATCTATTTAACAGATGACAACAATACAAGTGACTTTCTTATCATTCTTATCATTTTCTGCAACAACTATTAAAAGTCCACTTTATAGATGAGGAAACTGAAGCTAAGGAAGAATTAATCACATCTTCAAATCTGTAAAGTTTCATAGCTGAATTTGCACATAAGTTCTCCTAACTTCAAACTTCATATCCTTTCCATTATTTTGAGCTATCTTTTTGGAATTTTCCTAATGATATTTTTTAATCATATCTGATATTTGATTTCCCTGTTTTCTTGCTTCACACTGAAATATTAAATGCTGACATTTGTGGATTTCTGTTTCTGTGTATTCCTTTACCTTATTATCAGACCCTGGAAAATTATATTTTTCTCTCTGTGCTTGTGTGTGTGATTGTGCATGTGTATGGGGGTGGGGTGGGGATGGGTAGATAGGTGGTATTTGTCATTTTAACATCTGGAGTTTAATAATATGTATGTAATAATTCATATCTCAAAAGATATATACTTGTAGTATACAGTTTTAAAAGGACTTTGTTACAAAGTGCATATATATGTACGCATAAATATATTACATATAGATGTGTGTAAAAATATATAATATATGTACATATATGGAGAATTGCTAGATTTTTATTTGTGTTTTAAAACCATGAAAATAACCCAGTGTTTGATGGTTTTTTTAGTCTTATTGTGGATTGGATATTTATGAAGCATAAATACTAAGCTTATTCCAAGTATCTTGCTGTACTAGGCAATTTGAAAAATGTTTCAGTATTCTTAAGAATGAGCAAAGAAAGCAAATACTTTTGAGATTATCCAGTTCTCTTTTCTGGCCACACTAAACCAAAATTATATTGCTCAGTACAATCCCAACATGATGTTTTCTAATGATCTTTATAATCCTAATTTTAATTTTGTTTTATTCTTACTCTAATTTCATGACTACATGTAACTCCTAATAAGTGAGAAGCTCTTATTTCCCAAACTCAGGAACTATATGGTTTAATAATAAAGATAAGAACTTGAGGAAGAGATCAAAATAAATGAAAGAGAAACTTTTATTTTCCTAAATAAATGCAGAAATAGCATTAACTAAAAATAAGTTTTCTTGTAAAGTAGAAATTTCTTATTCTATACTAAAGCTCATCTGATTTAACAATGACTGAAGATGTGTTTATTGAAATAAGAGAGTATTAAACAAATAAAAGTATCTTCAAGGTACAATTCATGAAGTGTAAACACTCACTGTAATGAATCACTCATCCAGCTACTTGGGCGAAGAAGTTACATTCAACATTTATCATTTATTCTAATTCCCAGGGCATCTGTACAGACATTATGATGATGCAATGATTGAATTGATTGCAATATGCATATGACTTGGAATACCATTCTCAAAGATAGTCCTTGAGTTACTCTTTCAGGAATTCTTGACTAATTGATCCTTATTCAAAATACTTTTCAACATTAAAAAGGATCCCTTTCCATTGATTAAATGTTCTAGTGATATGTGTGTTTGTGTGTGTATGTGTATAGACTGGTATATATATATATATATGTGTGTGTGTGTGTGTGTGTATACATACACATGTGTATATGTATATGTACATATACATACATGTATATATGTTGAGAGAGACAGAGACATAGATACAGAGAGGCATAAATTCATGCACATATAAATGCATTAATGGGCATATGTATATACTTATATATGTGTAGACAAGCATATGTCAAGATTTTAATGGAAAGGGATCAATTCATAATATGGAGTTCTGGGATAGATGTTGCTTGTTTGTTGTTGCTCAATATTTTTTTTTTCCTTTGTGCCCAAATCTTAATGATCCCATTTGAAGTTTTCTTGGCAGAGATTCTGGAGTGGTTTGCTATTTTCCTCTGTAAATAATTTTACATCTAATTACTTTTATTTATTTATTATTTTGTTTGTTTAAACACAAATACCTCACATGTTTAACAAAATGTGCTTATGGGAAATCAACTCCTTTATATGTTATAGTAGGGGTATGTCTTCAAGACATTTCTAAAACACAGCTGGCACAATTAGCCATATGCAATATCTTATTTTAAAAAATCCGAGACACTCAATTGATGGTGATCAGGAGATGCCACATGCAATTATTCTAGAATTAGGATTAATGAGAGACTAGGACACTTAAAATATTTTAAATAATTAAGAAATGGAATTAGCATGGAATTTATCCCCTATATCATTAAATGTTTATTACCAAAAGCATATCATGACTTTATTTCATTAAAATATGATATGGGTATGTTTGTCTATGTGTGTGTTTGGATGTCTTTAAACTTGAAAAGAAAGGACTAATTTAGAAAACAATGTCACTTCAGCTGCTGGATTAAGTCCATTTCCTCAGGTTTCATGCTTGTGATATTATACTGTACTTAGGCTTCTAACCAAACTTAAATGATGAAAAATATATGTCATATCACTTAACAAAATGTTTGAATACAAAAATGAGTTTAAAAAAAGAAGAATTTATTGATTAAAAAAAGAGTTGGGGTTTTTTGCTTGTTTGGTGTTTTTTGTTTGTTTGTTTGTTTTGTTTTGTTTTGTTTTTAGCTTTTCAAATAAACAGAAAATCGACAACACACATGGGCAAATTCTTGCTTAGGTGATGAGATACTGTTACTTCTTGTCAATTAGGCCTATAACACATAAGGTTTTTAGTTTTTGTTGTTTTTTGTTTTTGGCCTGCAAAGCTGATACTATGATCTAGAGCACTGAAACTCATGTCTTCTCTTCAAACCCTTGACCAGAAGAGAAATTTACAAAATCCAAATAATCCCAACATATTTTCAATTTTCTATCTTCCCATTTAAATTCTGGTATCATCCTAGGGGGCTAGATGCATTACCTGGATTGTGAGGAAAAAACACACTTGAAAAATCTCACAGCTCTATGAAATCATATCAGAGAAGCTAAATTCCATCTAAGGAGAACATCTCCCTTTGAAAAAAAGAAAGATTTCCAATAACTACACCATAATTATTATAAAAGAAAAAAGATGACAACACTTGCAAAGTAGTTTACAAATCTTAAAGTGTTTTATATTACTTTGGGGATCCAATTATTTAGTGGGAGATGGAGTTTGGATGGTAGCTCCCAGATCATACACTATATATTTAAGCTCTAAAGAGTCACTATAGCAAAGTTAAGTCAGAGTATTAAGATTTATTCTTACTTCTGATATACACTAATTGTGTCAATTTAAAAGACATTTAAACTCTCTCATACACAAAGGTTTATATATATTGAAAATTTCCTGCAATGATGTCTAATCCTTGGTATCAAAATATTAGATCAATCCCTGGGAACAATAAATAACTAAAATAAAATTAATATGTAATTAATTTTTGGCTTAAAAACCTACACTCCATGTATCTCCTATAAAGTTCCCTATTGTTCTGGAGACTTCATAGTTTTTACTAGTTTCCTGGTAGAAATGTTTGCTCAACCACTGATCCATTTCTGATAGCATCAGCAATTTCAAAGCAAAAATGCATAAGCTGTTAAAAACTACAAGTTCCAATGTCAAGTCAAGATAGTGTCACTATCTTGTCACACTATCTAGTCACAACTAGAAACTCTTTACATCACTATATTGTTGAACGGATTGATATAGGATTCAAAAGCCTTTTGTAGCATAAGAATTTTTTAAAAGATCACATTGGAATTTACATGTGAAGTAATTCAGATATGCTCTTCCAAATCCTTTCTAAAGTAGCAGGTGGAGAAAGACCATTAATCAAAACTGCATCTCATATTTGCCTCATTAATTTCAGTAGAGTTTATAGCCTATCAAAAAGAATCATTTGTGGTTTTAAAGTTTTCATATCTAATAAATAATATGTATAAAATAGCAACAAGAAAAAAAGAAAAAAATAAGCCCACATTGAGCTATTTACTTACTGATTTTGAGAAATAAAGTATTATATTCTATGGTATAACTTCTTGAGCCTTTCAGGAAATCAGTATGTGTTTTGCACTCAAATTGTCCTTTTATGTAATTGTTCCATTATCTCTTTGATCTATGTTTTAAAAGGGAACAGAAATTAAAATACCAACACTATAACTCTCTATAATAGAGTATGAACATATTTCACTAGTGGATTTTTAGATACTTGATTTACTTATGTGACAGTTATTTATGATAGATTTAAATCTAAACCCATAATGTGTGATGCTATATCCTTTGAGGAAGAGAATTTATGTATATGTCATGCAATTTATAACTATGTATGTTCTCTTTAGAAAATACTTTTTCAAATATATAAGCAGGTGGGCTTTTTGTTTTTTTTTTTATTTTTTTCCTTCCTACTGAATAAATAAATGTGCCAAACATATCATAGTTTCAGGTTTTTGGCTCATTAAAAAAAATCAAAATAAGTACTCTGAACCTAATTTGGAACATGCTCCCAAAATTCTTTGATTCAATGTTTGCATTTAATCAACTTCTTGATATAGATTTTACCCAGTATTGGAATGAAGCCACTTTCCCAAGTGATTGCAAGTCTATGCCTTCATCCCAGAACTAAATTAATAATCCTTCAATAAGGTAGTTCAATTGTATCAATAATATTTCTCAAAGCACTTGTTTGTACATTATTATTATAAACAAAAGTGAAGGACTTAGACTGTTCCCTATCATTTTAAGACACTAATGATATCCATAAGAGTAGAATTACAAAATTTGTGTTTATCACATATATCAGCAGAGAACACAAAAAGAAATAAAATATTATTCTGAAAATTGAATAATCCTACTACTAAAATATCCTGGAGGTGAGAGTGACTTTTTATCTCTTTATTTGCATTTAACTGTTCTGTACTTTCTAGTGCTACTATGCTAGTTCTCAACATTACTTTCCTATGTGGCTGCAATAGCCTCTCCACCTCTGGTCTTTACCCCCACTAATCCATTCTAACTACTACTGCCAGATTAATCTTCCATATGCACACATTTTATCATGCTACTTGTCTATTCAAAATCTTTTAATGACTTTTCTTATTATTTGCCAAATAATGCAAAGAAGCAATCTGACCAACTATGGTGGATAAACAAGGAAAATAGAAGAAAAACAAAAAACAAAAAACACAACACTACATAATTTTAGATAATAAAAGACAGCCATTTGAACAGTCTATCAATATGGATAGTGTGAGTAGGCAATATGGTTCTAATAAATTGGGTGCTATTCAATCCAATAAGCAATTATTTAAGTTCCCATTTGAGTAAAAGATGAACATTTGGCTGGGTCATATTTGGAAAAAAAATTATAGTGCTTCTAGTTATTCTAACATGTTTACAGCTGCAAAAATATAACTCTTAGTTAATAATATTTTAATTGTATATGAATGGAAAATATGGAACACTATGACCTTAAGTTAAAAAAAAAAACAAATAAATTTTTGTCTGATGAAAAGACACAAAATAGAAATGTCCTGTGCCATCACCATTATTATTATCACTTACACTTATATAGCACTTTAAAATTCATAACAACGTGTAGGTAGGCAACAGAAGTATTATTTCTTCCCTTTTTACAAATGATAACAGTTTAAAGGAAATTAAGAAATATGTCAATGGTCATATGGAAAATGATTATGGGAAATGGATTGTGTTGTGAAAACAAAATGATATGACATGGGTAAAGTTCTTTGAAAAGTTTAGATTGCTTTGAAAAAGCTAGTAATTAGTATATGATGAATTACATGGAAATGGCACCATAAAAAATATTTTTGGATCAGAAAAAAAAGGCAAAAACATGAGTTCATCGATTATCCTAATTATAACAAAGTGATAAATACTCTGGGGCACCTAGATGGCTGAAAGGGTAGAGTGCTTGACCTGGAGTCAGGAAAACTCATTTTCCCAACTACAAATATGACCTCAGACACTAGCTGTGTGACCCTGGGCAAGGAACTTGTCCCTGTTTGCTTCAAATTCCTCATCTGTAAAATGAACTGGAGAAGGAAATGGCAAACCATTCCAGTATCTTTACCAAGAAAATCCCAAATGAGGTTACAAAGAATTGGACACAGCTGAAAAGTTGTTGAACAACAAAAACAATAATTGATAAATACCCCAAATGCTATATTGGTGGTTCCCAAGAAGTTATATAAAAATGCAAAAGGTTTGCAGCAGGTAAAGAGGAACCTCTCAGGAAGATTTATGAAAAATGAAAAACAATGGCAGCAGAGGAGATATACCTAATGATAAAGAGTATACCAATAGTGGTGAAATAAAAGCCAAACCAACCAAGTTTAGGAGTAGTTTCTACATTCTTTTCCCACTTTTCACTACTATCAACTTTTCCCTTGAAAGATATTTTAATAAGATCAAAACAGTGGTTAAAAATACATTGTTCTACTAAACCCAAAGGAATATCAAATTGTGCACACCCGTTGATCCAGCAGCATCTCTACTGGGCCTATATCCCAAAAAAACCATAAAAAAGGGAAAAGGACCCACATGTATAAAAATGTTTATAGCAGCCATTTTAAGAGTGGCAAGGAACTAGAAATGAGTAATACCCACTGGTTGGGGAATGGCTGAATAAGTTATGGTATATGAATATAATGGAATATTATTGTTATATTGTTTCCGCCTTTTGTGTTGTTATTTGCATGTTTCTTTTTTCCTCAGAATTTTTTTCTTACATCTTTTGACCTAAGCTTTCTTGTACAGCATGATGAATTGGAAATATATTTAAAATAATTGTACTTTAACCTTTAAAAAATATATTCTTCTCTTTATTTCCTTACATAAAAGCAGAAAAAGAAAAAATAGTTAACTATTAAAATATATCATATACTCATCTATGTTCAAGAGAATATCAAACTCATCTTAATATACTTACTTTTATCTGTTTTAGAGTGACTTGCTCAGAGACATACAATTAGCATTTTTCAAAATCTAGTTTTGATCTCAAATCTTGGGGGTGGGGAGAGTTGAAGAAAATAATTCAGGCTATTTCTCTTTATAACAAAGGGATAGTCCAAATGTGAAGCACTTCTAATTGTGCTGTCACAAAGGCCTGGAAATTTGTCTCTAGATTCAGGAAAAAGAAAATCTCAAAGGAAAGGATACCTGGTATTATTTAGAGAACTAAAAAAGCTAGTTATTAAGGTTTAAGAAACTTCAGGATCATAGCTTATCCCTCACTAGAAGCTAATTTCATATTCCGTATGCATTATAGACTGCAGAAATTTACAGCAAATCTCTTAATAGAAAGGGATCCCAAATCTCTCCCTTCATGCATGTATTATTCTATTACTTTATCAAATCTATTTCTATCCATAAAAGAAAACATTAATGAAAATAATGTTTTTGGCAAAATTCATTATCAGAAGTTTTTAAATTTTGTTTTAATTCAAAATTGAATAAAGTCTTTCCAGAGGCATTTTTTTCTCCCTAGTAACTGGATTTGAAATGATATCTTAAAATATAGGCCTTTGATCAAATCCTAGTTAGGAAGGAGGAAGCTTAATGCAAATTTAAAAAAAAAAAGAATCATATAAAAGAGGTCTTTTATTAAGAATTGAAAAATGGAAAGGCAAAAGGCACAATTGAAAGATGTGAGAAGATTCAATCTTTCCAAAATTTAAAGGAGAGTGAAAGAAGATGAAAAATTAATGACCTAATATCAGCTATTGTAAAATTATATGTCTTTAACCAAAAAGTTAAGGGAACAGCATGGATGGAGTTAACTTTAAATTCTATAAGTAAAACTTACATTTATTCACTTCTTTTTGTAGCAATATACTGAAAATGTTGGGAAGGTTCAATTGTCTAAATTTGTTCTAACCAAGGATAGTATCACAGCTGTTAACTAATCAGAATGTAGCGTTTCCGTAATGACACTTTATAAGACACATTTTCTACCTTGTTACTGCTAACAATCAAATTACATACATTTAGCAATTTCCTGAGTAAGTGCTTTAAGAAAATGCCCTTATTCTCCCATCTGAAGTTTTATTTTTCAAACTAGCATTTTCTATGAAAGATGATATAATGGGAGGAAGAGAGCAAAAAAGAAATGGAAGCACTCCCACATCATATTTCTTGTTCTGAAAATGGAGAAGGGATAAACACCCACATCCACACATGTGTGCATGCATGCACACCATAAACACACACACACACACACACACACACACACACACACACACACACCCCTTTTTTAAAAGCAAAAGGTTTCTTTTGTGTTTTTTTGTAAGAGGATGGAAGAAACTAAGAGATGTTTCTGAGAACTCCCCTCTGAGGGAAACTGAGACATCTGAGATGTGGCTGCCATTGAAAAGAAAAAAAGAAAGGTTTTGGGATTGTTCACAAAGCATAAAAGCACAAAATAGAGACATGTTTAGAAACTAAGCACCAACCACTCAGGGGATAACAAAGGTTCTTGAAGTTGAGAATCTTTTTGGAGTTTTAGAAAAAGAGAAAGGGAGAAATCAGCATGCCAAACCATCTCCTTTCTTTTAATTCACACGTGTGGATATAATTCCCTCCACTTTCTTTAGACTTTTGGAGCACACAAATGCATAATATTCATCTCTGCATAAAATGCAGCCTAAGGATTTTTAAGAATTTATCAGTGACATATTGGACAAAGCCCTAACCTTGATATTCACTTCACTGATTTCTAGGGGACTGGCTGAACCAGGGTTAACTGGTAGAATGTAATCATCAAAGGGTCATAACTATTATTAATATTGCCTTCCTATGCCCACTGCTTATCTGTTCACTGCAGGCATTTAATAAATAATTGTTTCATCACAATTTATTATATCACATCATATTGTAATGTGCCACATGTAATATTTAATCTCATATCACATCATACTGGAAGACATTAACCAAAATTTTTAAAGGATCTAACCAAAAATCAAGGCAATTAGGACAGATTCTCTTACATATATGTGTGGAGAAAAACAGAAATAAATAGAGAGTGTGTAAAAGAGAAAGGGAAAGTCAGAGAGAGAGAGGCACAGAGAGAGAGAGAGACAGAGAGTACATGATCTTGGTAAGCAAAAATGTATATATATATATATATACAAATTTGTGGGATATATATGTATATAAAATCACAAGTATACCCTTCACGATTTTTTGTTGGTTATTCAAGATATAAAGCTAAAAATGTCAAAGTTCTATCTTCTAATCTAATAGATATGATATTTACAGAAAGCAGTATGGTAAGAGGTAAAATGTATTAAGAGAAAAGTAGAAAAACAAAGTAACCTATGAAAATGTGTGGAGAGAGGATTATTTTCAGCTGAGTGGAATGAGGGAAAATTTCAAATAAGGAAGTGGCTTGTGAGTTGGAACTTGAAGTTAGATAAGGATTTAATAGAGTGATGTGAGGGACTATGTTATACATGGATGAAGACTGTTCAAGTGAATGTGAGAGATTGAGAGATTGAAGAAGGAGATCTAGAATCAGTTAGTTATCAAGGCTGACTGGAAGAGAGAATGAATCAATGCTTGGAGCAGAAAATAATGCTTAAAGAGCAGAATGGAAACAGATTGGGATTTTTAAATAATCACACAAAATCCTACATATCATATATTGAAATCAGATAATTCACTACATTTTAGAAATATATACTAAAATAGTTTGTTTTCTTTTGAGGTAAATACTAAATATAGGATATCAACTCCAACTTGTTAATTAATATTGAAGCATCATTTGACAATTACCAATATGAATATGGAAAAACAGTGATAATATTTTTTTCTTTCATATTTCCTTCATTAATCAATAGGTTATTTGACAAACAAAAGGCTTCTACTGTTAGAAGTTTTTGTGCTTTGAGATCCATGGATCTGAATATTTGCAGGTTTAATTCTATGATCTTGGACGTATTGAATCAAAACTGCAGTGAGCTGTAAAATGAGATCATGAAGAATAACCCTAACCAAACCTAAACTTTTGGAGTGTGCCCCAGTCCCTGACTCCAGAAAGTTGAATGTTTCAAGAAAAATCATTTAAAAACATCCCTGGTTTGCTTTCTTTGATCCACTAGCTTGTTCACAATGAAATGCCTAGAGGACTCACAAAGGCATTTTCAGGAGACACACCTAAATTGAAGATTCCATAAAAGACTGTGATGAAGCATAGCAAACTGAAAAGGAAAAAAAATGAAAAATAAATTTTACTTGAATACACTTTCTGATATGTCTCATTATGCTGAATCTTATATATAAGGTAAGAGCAGAAATCACTTATCTCACATGTAAATAACCTGTGCAGTTTGACTTAGGACAAAAAGGAAGCTTCATTACTTATAGAAATAATTAATAAATTGAATAAAATAAATGAGAGGATTGAAAATTATTTAATCATCATACATATGTATATACACACCCAAATATACACAGAGATATGAATATATTGCATATATATGTAGATATAAAATCACTCACACATATATACATCCATATGTGTATGGGTGTATATATATATATACATATATATATATGTATATTTATTACATATATACATATTCTCTTCAATTCACCAAGGGTTGCTTTTTTTTTCTTTTTAAAACAAACATGAAAATGTTTTGCAGTATGAATTCAAATTAATTTAAATTTTCATTCATTGCTTAAGTAGCTACTATGCCCAGAGTACTGTGCTAGATTCAGGGTTTACAAAAATAAAAGTTTATAAAAGATGTTGCCCTTAAGAAGGTCAAATTCATTTGGTGGGAGTAAAAAGGAAATGGGCAATTGGCACAGTGCATTAGAGTGTCAGGAGTGGAGTCAAGACACATTTCTGAATTCGAATCTGGCCTCAGACACTTACTAGCTGTTTGACCTTGAACAAGTCAATTGAGCCTATTTGTCTTATCTGTAAAACAAGCTGGAAAAGGAAATCACAAATCACTCTAATATCTTTGCTAAGAAAATCCTAAATAGAATCATTCAAAGTCAGACACAATTGAAATGACTAAATAACAATAGAGGAGAAATGAGATGTAATACAGAAAGTTTAAAAAACAACATAGTTAAAAAGTGAAGTAATTTTTAATGATACATTTTTAATTGGGGAAATTATAAGATGTATCATATAGAAAGTTACACTTTAGAAGAAGCTTAAGTGGAGAGAAAAGTACCAATAAATAGCTCCATTGCTATAGATTAGAATTAGACAATAAAGTACTTTGAAGTTGACTTTTGACCTATATACAAGATATCTCAACTAATAGTCATTGATGGGTATGCACATTCTAGAATTTCATGAAGAGGCAATATGCTATTGCCTTTAGAGACCTCAACTTGAAGTCAAGAAGACTCAGACAAATTTCTCTCTAATACTTATGATCTCAAGCCACTTAATGCTCTGAGCCTCAATTTGTTTCTTTGGTACTATCTGTAAAATCAGACAATTTGACTAGATAGATTCTAAAATCCCTTCTGGCTCTGAATTTATCATGTTATGATTATACACAAATACTACTTCATATCAACAGATATTAAATAGCGACTATTTGTAAGGTTTTATCTCGTCATAAAAATATGAAGCAAAATTCATTCCCTGACTCCTTACCAATTTATTATGTCTCACATAAGGAGTATCAGAACCAACTAATTGGTACATTGGATAGAGATCTAAGCCAGGAATATGAAAGTCTTATCTTCCTTAAATCAATTGTGGTCTCAGACAATTATTAGCTATGTAACCCTGATCAAGTCACCTATCCCTGTATGCCTCACAGTTTCCTCAATTCTAAATGAGTTGGAGAAGGAAATGGAAACCACTCCAGTATCTCTGCCAAGAAAATCCCAAAGAGGGCACCAAAAGTTGTACAGAACTGGAAAAAAAAAATGACTCAAAGGGGAATCTGATACAAAACAAAAGACAAGTGGAACATGTAAGTATATACATATTCAAGTGGTCACTAGGGTGTAACATTACCATTAACATGCATTTACATGCATTCATTCATTAATTCCTGATTTAAAACTTGTGAGTTTCCATAGATGATATTGTAAGGATTCCCAAAGTAGCTTTGTAACTATAAATTAAACTTTCCCTTTAGTCTTCTTTAGAGCTAACTTGTTACTTGAAGCAGAACACCATGCATATATCCAAGACCATCTAACAGTTCTTAAGGAAAGTTTAGTTTGCCAGAAAAAAAAAAAAAATCTTGGACCAAGCTAGATTGCTACACCATATTAATGTGGTCTTCATATCTATGTGGGCCTGACATACTGATTGGGAAATATTATAGGCTAATCTGGGGGAGGGGGTAGGGGGTAAGAGGTGAAAAATTGGAACAAGAGGTTTGGCAATTGTTAATGCTGTAAAGTTACCCATACATATAACCTGTAAATAAAAGGCTATTAAATAAAAAAAAAAGAAAGAAATATTATAGGCTACTTAAAAACTCAATGTTAATTTTTAATTTCAAATGTCTATTCCATAAGACCCCAACTAGTTTACTTCATCTCCTCCTCATCATATTTAAAGTAAATTCATCATTTAGGCTTCATCAATTTCAGCAAAAATCTAAATCAGTAATTCAGCATAGGAAAAACATCATCAAACCACTTTAGTGGGTATCATGTAAATCTTGACTGATTTTTTCCCTTTTTCTAACTAGTGGCATAGTGTTGGCATTATCTCATTCTCCAAACATATCATTTTTTTCTCTTGGAAAATAGGAAACTAAATTATGTATTTGGGGTTTCATAAAGTTATTGATAGAATGTCTTATAGAAATAATGCATGATGAAAATCCAAAATATAATTATGAAACAAGTATGATTTTAGATAGGAAAGAGACCTAGAGTTGGTCTTAAGTATAAGTGAATTGCAATGAAGTATGATTTACTATATTAACCCTCAATTTCATTTTATATTGCTACTGAGACATTCCAGTTTGAGATAGGCAGGATCTAGCTACTAATGTAATTTCAGCTGAGTATAGTATATTATTGCTTCCAGCATTGAATTGAATATTATGTTTCTTTTGCTTTCACAGTGTATTAGAAATGAGAAACACTTCAAGAAAACTGAACCTAGATTAGCATTTCAGGCTTCAGGTAATCCTTAGGTGTTGAATTTTTTTGGAAGAAAACTATAAAAATATCTCTCTTTTCTCTTTCTTATTCTCTTGTTCTCCTCTTCCTATAATATACATAATGTATATTTCTTATACAATAAGACTCATCACCTTTTTTCCTATTTCCTCTAATTTAAGAATTGAGATTTGGGGTCAAAAGTCATATTTTTGTATCACTTATCATACTGAGCATAGTAATACATAGTAATACTTTTCTTCCCTAAATTAAAACAAATAAGATGATACATCAGATGGGGTTGAGGATGGAATGAGGATGGGGGGAGGAATAAATTTATTCATCAATCCATGATACCAATGCAAATTAAATGAAAATTGGAGGAGATAGAATTTTTTTTTCATGGGAATGAATAAATTCTTATAGAATATCTACTAAATAGTTTGAGAGGAAAAACCACTAATGAGCAAAAGTCAAGAGAAAAGCTTCCCTATTTTACCTATAAAGGAAATAGAGAATGTGTAAGTGTATATGTGTATTTAAGTCTCAGTAACAAATTAAAATCAGAACCAAACAAATCTCAAAAGCAACTTTTCATATCTATTTCACATTTGTCTTTTTCAGATTGTTTTATAGTTATTTTTTCATATTTTCCTTAATTCATATTGAGTGAAGATGGGGAAGAGAGAGGGATAAAAGACTAAATTATAACTGAAAGCATTTCTTCCAAAAGGAAAATATTTAAAATAAAAAATGAAGATAAATAATAATGTTAACACATATGCACACAAAACAAACTCTGAAATTAAAAAAAATATTGTAGAGATGCTTTTTCCCATTTTATTCATTGGAGTAAACAAAATAAAACCAGTTTAAGATTGTTAAACATTTTCAGTAAAAGTATATTAGAATGCAGATGATGTAACCAAATAAAAATTTTATTCCTCACTATTTTAAATATAAACATTAATTTACTAATATAACTTAACATGAAGCATTATTTTAAATAAACGTTTGTTTTTTTTCCCATTTCTATCTTATACTATTTTGATAAATCATGTTTTTGTTTTACTATTTTTTAAAGAAGTATGTAAGGTAATTTCTACCCTATAAATTTAAAACAGGGGTGGAGCCAAGATGGCAGAGAAGGCAAACGGGACTTTCTAAGCTCTTCTCTTACCCGCTTTATCAATATTATATTGAGCCTCAAAAATAGTCTTGACTGCACAATTCGTAAAGATAAAATATAACCTCACCAAAAAGAAAATTGCAGTCTCCCCAAAAAGGTTTGTTCTTGGGGGGACAGATAGACTGGGAGAGGTGGTTCCAAGGATGCCTAAACCGAAAGTGGCATAATCTCAGCACAATCATAGCCCCAACCTGGTACAGGGGGCTTTCCGTGGGGACTTGTGATCCTGCAAGGCAGGAGGACACAGCCTGGGTTTAACTAATCTGCACAGTGGGGGGCTGGGTTTGGTGCCATAGAGCTTTCCCAGGGTTGATTTGTTGGGCAGAGATGCTGGAGCAGAGTTCTGGGCAAAGCTCCGGGCAGAGTTCCGGGAAGAGTTCCAGTAGAATAGGGTGGTCTGGGTTCATCAAACTAAAGTCCCAGGGCCCAGCCTGGGGCAAGCACTTTGACCCCTTATCTCTAGCCTAATGCAAGCTAACCCCAACAGCCAGGGGCAAGCCACCAGTGCTAATCCACTTCCTGTTGGGGGAAGGAAAACCTCCCAGACACTTTAACCTGGCCGGTTTTACATCTCCCTGCTCTGAAAACTGTCCCCTCGGGAAACCCAACCTAAAAGGCTTTCAAACATGAAAAAAGATGAAAGCATCCAAGCTTTATGCAGAAAAAGGCAGGTCAGCAAACGGAAAGACAGCAAACAGCAAACATGGACCAATTTCCCACAGTCTCCCTTTAAAGAGACCATTAAAATCTCAAAAGAGTTAGAAGATAAATGGGGAAAAGGAAAGAATTTAAAAGGGCAACAACTTCCTGAAATACAAATTGGAAAAGATAAAAAATTCCCAGGAAGTGCAGAAACAAAATTTGAATTGGAAAAATAAAAAATCCAGGAAAAAGGGTTGAATTGGAAAAAAATAAAGAATTCACTAGAAAGTAGGATTTTGGTTGGAAAGAAAGAACTTCAAGAAATGGATCTGTGAATTGGAAAAAGAAAATAATTCATAAAAAAAAAAAAATTAGTGAAATGGAAAAAAATTCCACAGACCAAAAAACATTTAAAAACTAATTGGACATATACAGAAAAAGTAAAAAAGCTAATGAAAAAATAATTCTTTAAAAATTTGAACTGAAAAATGAAACTAATGATTCATTGAGGAAAATCAGTCAACAAAAAAAAAAAAAAACTGGAAAAAACCGAATTATCTACTTGCAAAATGACCGACTTGGAAAATAGATCTGGAGAGATAATCGAGGATCATTGGACTTTCTGAAAACTAGATGAAAAAAAGACCTGATACTATTTCAAAGAAATCATAAAGAAAGAACTGAGATGTAATAGAATCAGAAGGTAAAAATAGGTTTGAAAATTCATCAAACACCTTCTGAAAAAACCCCTTAAAAACCCAAGGAATATTTAAATTTGAACTACGATTAAAAAAATTTTAAAAGGAAAAAAAAACCATTTAAATTGGTGCCACAATAAGGATCACCCAAGATCGGCTGCCTACATTAAAGGACCAAAGGGCTTCCAATGTGATATTCAGAAAGGCAAAAGAACTTGGGATGCAGCCAAGAATAAACTACCCAGATAATGACATTTTCTTAGGAAGAAGATGGAATTAATAAACAAATAATTCATTTGTTTCTAAAAAAAACAGAACTAAACACAAAATTTGATATCCAACCATGAACTCAAGACAGCAAAAAGGTAAAAAATTTTGGGAAAATTGTGTTTCGTTTATACAAAAAAAAAGAAATTTGATTTTGATATAACATAAAAAAAGTACATATGGAAAAGGGATGACAGAATAAGGTGGGAAGGAGGGATAAAGGGGAAACCACATCCCAAAAGGGCAAAGGAAACTTATCTATCTGGGGAATTTAGAGGTGGAGGAACATTCTGAATCTTACTTCATAAGTTGCTCAAAGAAAAATAATTGTTTGTTTTAGAAAATTCTCTCCCGCCTCATTAAAAGGGGAGAGGAAAGGGGAAAAGAAAAGAGTAATAAGGGAAGGAAGGGAAAAGATTCAAAGGGGGGGGATTATAAAGAGGGGTAACATCATGATACAAAGGGGCAAAGTTCAAAAAGAAAGGGTTGGGGGAGGCAAAGAAAAAGTAAAAGCATAATTTGGGGGTTATTAGGATGGCAGGAAATGTTTTAAATTTAACCGTAAATGTAATGGTATAAACTGCCTCAAAAGGAGGCAGATAGCAGACTGGATAAAAGTCAGAACCCTACAATATGTTGTTTACAAGAAACACAAAAGCAGGAGATTCTTAAGGTAAAGGTAAAAGAAAAAGCAGTAATAAGAAATTTTTATCCTTAGACTTACTTGAATAAAACGAGAAAAAAAATTAATAATTTGAAACAAAAAAAAAAAACAAAAAAAACAAATTAAAAACCCCCAATCAAATACTAAATTTGAAATTCTAAAATTAAAAGGAAAAGGGAGAACTTTCCACCAATGAAGAGGATATTAGAGAAATAATAAGGAGTTATTTTGCTCAACTTTATGCCAATAAATTTGATAACCTAAGTGAAATGCATGACTACCTCCAAAAAATATAGACTTCCCAGATAACAGAGGAGGAAAATTGGAATAGTCCCATTTCACAAAAAGTGAAACAATGAAACAACTCCCTAAAAAAAACCCCAGGACCAGATGGTTTCTTGAATTTTACCAAACATATAACGAAAATTCCCCAATTATATAAATTTTTTGTAAAATAGGGAATGAAGGGTCCCAAATTCCTTCTATTTGGGAACATGGTACTGATATAAACCGGTGGTTGAAAACAGAAAAAAAATTATGAAATCTCCTAATGAATATTAGCAAAATCTTTAAAAAAGATTAGCAAAAAGACCAAAAAATCATCTCAGGAAATACACTATGATCAATGGATTTATACCAGGAATGCAGGGTTTTCAACATTAGGAAAATATCAATATAATTATATTAAAACCAAATTAAAAAAACCATATGATCATCTCAATAGATGAGAAAAGCATTTGATAAAATCGAATATCCATTCTATTAAAAACAGGCGTATAAAATAAATGGACTTTTCCTTAAAATAATCAGCAGTGTCTATTTAAAACCATCAGTAAGCATCATAAAATGGAACAAACGAACCATTCCCAAAAGATCTGGGAAACAAGTTTGTCCCTATCACCTTATATTTAATATTGTATTAAAAGCAGCTTTCAAAAGAGCGAGAAAAGAGATTAAAGGAATAAAATAGGTAATTGGAAACCAATTATCACCTTTTAAACGAAAATTTTTTAAAAACCCCAGATTTCTAAAAGTTATTGGAAATAATCCACAACTTTGAAAGTTTTATTATAAATAAAACCCAATTCTCAAAATTTTATTAAAAAAAATCAAATCAGATAAAAAAATTCCTTTTTAAAAACGTAAAGAAATTTTGGTTATTGGGAAAATCAAAACTTTTAAGGGGAAAACAGACCACTTTTCACAAAATTGTTTATTCCAATTGGAAAAAATTAAACTTTTTGGGAGAAATGAAAAAATGAATTCCTAAATAATTATTTTTTATATAAATGCTAAAAATTTTTTGGGACCTGAAAAATAACAAAAAATTAATAAAACAAAATAAAAATTTCAAAATTAATGGAAAAAATAAATAATTTTAATTCAATCTTTTAATTTAGGAGTGTTTAAAATAGGATTGGAAGGGGGCATTGTTGGAAATTATCCCGGGAAAAGATAACAAAAAAAATAAAAAAAAAAAATTTTAAAAACCTTCTTTTGAAAAAATTTGGAAAAATTGGCAACAATTTCAGAAAAAAGGGAATTTCCAATCCCTAAAAAAAGATTCAAAAGTTATAATTAAAAGAATGAAATTAAGAAATTAAGGAACCCAAACCTTCAGACCTAGGAAGGAATTTTATGAAAGAGAATGGGAAATTGATCAAAATGTTTGATTAACCAAACTGAAAAGTTTTTAAACAAAATAATCAACGATTAGGGGAACAATCTGGGAAAATATTTTAAGTAAAGGGAAAAGGCCTATTAAAAATTTGGAAATAAAATAAAAATCCCATTAATTAAAAATGGAAGGTGAAAAAATTTGATAAGAAATTGAAATTTTATGAAAAGACCAAGATTATTTCAGAGTGAAATTAAGAAACCTAAGTAAATACAACCGGATTCTAAAATACAAAAAAAGATGATTGTTGGGAGGGGTTGGAAAACGGGACAATCATTGTTGGGGAGTTGGAACGGCCAACCATTTGGAAAAGTTTGAAATGCTAAAAATTTAAATTATCCCTTTATCCCTGATTGGGATTTATCCAAAATTATGAAAGAAAGGGATTTCAAAAATTTGGTTTTTCCCCTTTTTTGTGTCTAAAAATTTAAACTAAATTTTAGGGAAATTATTTGGGGTAATTGAAATTTGGAAAAAAGTTTTGTAAGGAAAATGACCACAATTTTAAAAGGCCCAATTAAAAAAATATTTAAAAGAGGCCGGAGTATTTTAATTCCCTACTAATTAATTCTTGGGGCCATCCTGCCGGTAAAAATTTTCCAATGGAGCAGTAAAAAATGAATCCTTCCCAAAAAATTTTAAATATAAAAAAATTCTTAACCCAACCTTAAATTTAAAATTTATTTTTTTCTTTAAAATTTTTAAAATTTAAGTCTTTATTTTTACAGCAAAATAATTTTTAAATGTTACATTTGTGTTAATTTTTTTTTTTTTATTAAAACCCCCCCGGGGGTAAGAGAAAATTTAAAAAATTTAAAATTTTAATGCAAATTACCCATATATTCCAAAAAAAAAATTTAAAAAAAAAAAAAAAAAAATAAAAAAAAAAAAAAATAAAAAATCGTTCCCAATTAAAAATTCCCGGGAAAAGCTTTCAATGAAATGAAACCTTTTCTAATATTGAAAAGGCTTCCAAGTCATTTTAAAAAAAAATTTTTAAACCTTAAAACCCTACACCTGTCAATTTAGTACGGAAAATAAGGTTTTTGGGGGTCAAAAACTGGGATTATGCATTTTTTTTAATGAACAACCTTCTAATGTTGGAACATCCCAAAATTAAATTCTTTTTACCAGCAGTTTTTTTGGGATTAATCCCAAAGTTATAAAAAAGGCTATTAAATAAAATAAATAAATAAATTTTAAACAGAAGGGCATTGTATGTAATGTAGATGAAGTCTCTGACGCTGCTTTTAACTATAGAATTTTTAAAGGAAATTTCTGGTTTTGGCCTATCTGGGTCTTGTTCAAGAATATTGTTTTAATTCTGAGCCCATTGCTAAAAATACAATGAATTCTTCTTAAACTATATTATATATTATTATAAAATTAACTGCTTTTTAGAACCACTGAGGGACCATTTTGATTCAAATGTGTAGCTTGCCCCTTCTTTCTTAATTTCTTTTTTAAAAAATTATTAAAGCTCTTTATTTTCAAAACATATGCATGGATAATTTTTCAGTACTGACTTTACAAAACCTTGTGTTCAAAATTTTCTTCTCCTTCGCCCACCCCACCCCCATGGCAAGTAATCCAATGTATGTTAAACATGTTTAAAAATCTAGCTTAAATCAAATAAATGCATACATTATTTATACAATTATCATGCTGCACAAGCAAAATCAGATCAAAATGGGAAAATGAGAAAGAAAACAAAATGCAAACAAACAACAACAAAAAGAGTAAGAATGCTGTTTCACTCAATTCCCACAGTCCTCTCTCTGGGTGTAGATGCTTCTTTTCATAATAAGAACATTGGAACTGACCTTAATCATCTCATTGTTGAAAAGAGCCATGTCCATCAGAATCGATCTTTATATAATCTTGTTGTTGCAATGTATAATGACTTCCTGATTCTGCTCATTTCATTTAGTATCAGTTTATGTAAGTCTCCCCAGGTCTCTCTGAAATCATCCTGCTGGTCATTTCTTATAGAACAATAATATTCCATAATATTTACATGCCATAACATATTCAGCCCTTCTCCAACTGTTGGACATCCACACAGTTTCCAGTTTCTTGCTGATACAAAAAGGAGCTTGACTCTTCTTTATGTCATGTAATCAAAGAGATATGGGTTCTAATGTAGCCTCAGACACAATAATAACACTGCGCAAGGCACGTCACTGCTAAGATCCTCACTCTACTCCATTGAATCTTAGTCTCATTTTTGTCTATGTTGATCAAGGGGCTTTGTCCAACACCAACCCTTCATATGGTCATGCTGTCTTTTCTATTCTATCGAAGTTGTAATTAAGTCATAAATTCAAGAATTTGAGATTTCTGCAAAAACAAAATAACTTAGGAATCTAAATCATAAAATAAGAGGGCATTTCCATATTGGTATTAGTTCTAAATTTAAAAATTATGAAAGGGATTAGCTAAACCTTTGTTTACTTCATAACCTATACCTATTTAATCCTTAAATCTTCATTTTGGATTACCAGGAAAGGTGCCAGATAAGATGAGGCCTTTGGTGATAGAGATAATCATGCATTATGAATATATAGAATCATAGGATTTATAGCTGGGAGGGGCCTTAGAGATTATTTAGTCCAACCCTTTCATTGAGCCTATCAAAATATTTTATGTAGATCATTAAGCAGTAATGAGTTTTGTTCAGTACTATAATGATCCAGATTTGAATAAGATAGTAAGAGAGTACATGATTGCCCTTGATGAGAAAAAGGCACCTGGTTCAAATAAACTATATCATAGAGTACCAAAAGAAATGCTAGGTATTATTATTGAATCAGTGTCACTGATAATTATTGGGTTTTTAAAATTTTTAATAGTATATTTTTCCAAATACACATAAAGATAATTTTCAATATTCATTTTTGTAAAAGTTTGTATTTCAACTTTTTTCTCCTCCTCTCTTATGCTCCCACTCCCCAAACAGCAAACAATCTGACAAAGGATAAATAAGTGCAATTTTTAAAAATATATTTCCATATTTCTCATGTTGTGCAAGAAAAACTAGACCAAAAGGGAAAGAAATCAGGAAAAAGAAAGGAAAAAAAAAACTAAGAAACAAACAAACAAAAAAAAAAATAAAAGATGAAAATTGTCAGGGATAATTATTCAGAAACCAGAGTAGTACTACAGGATGAAAGAAGAATAAATGTTGCCTCATCTTTTCAAGGCAGTAGTGTAGTCTAAAAACTTTATGTCAATGAGTTTGATTTGGATTTCTAGAAAAGTTTTAGTTTATAGCTGAAGACTTATTTAGTGAAGATCTAGAAAAATAAGTCATGATGATATAAAAATAATGTGGCTACAAATAATATATCATGTAGAACAGGACTGAATTTGTTTTGTTTTTCCTGATAACATTTAAACTGATAGATTAGGGTAATATTGTGTATATATTTCTTCTTAATTTTAGAAATAATTTAATGAACTTTACCATGAGATCATTGTAGAAAGTTGGGGATATATGCAGAATGAGTTGATTGGCCACAGCAAGAATGGTAATTAGTAAAGATTCAAACAACTGTTGGAAGAGTATCACCAAGGCAGTGAACGATGAATTTTGAACAACTGTACACTGCTATAAATTTTTGTCAGTGACTTGGAGAAAATATAGCTAGGAAGCTTATTCAATTTTCCATTAATAAAAAAGTTCATGTATTAAATGTTAGTATTAGGATCAGAAAAGGATTATGGTGGAATAGAACATTGGATTGAATATAATATAATGGACTTTAATAAGAATAAATGTAAAATGTTACACCTGAAGTCAAGAAATTTATTTCATAAATATAATATGGGGAAATATAATTAGAAAACAGTTTGCCTGGGGAAAATTTTCTAGCAGTCTTAGTAGATAATAAATTGAAATATGAGTTAATGTTTTCATATAGTAAAACAACAAAAATGAAAAATAATTTGATATTAGGTTGCTTCAAGAGAGGCATAAACCCTGAGAATATGTAGGTGATCATCCTGCTATATTTTGCACTGTCCAGATAACAAAAAAACTTCTTATGTTTAGTTTTCAGCACTACATTTTAGAAAAGTCAAATAAAAACTGGATTTTTACAACAGAAAAGTAAATAAGTGGATAAAAATACTCATATGAGGATCATTTGAATTAGAAATGTGTAGCCTGGGGAAGATTTAGTGGTAAGAAGGTAGCTGTCTATAAGTATTTGTAAGTTTGTCATGTAGAGATAAATTATATTCATTTTAGTTTGTCCCAAAGGACAGAAATGGGATAAATGTGTTTACATTGCAAGGAGGCAAATCATGGTTTTATATTAGGACAAATCTCTTAACCTTATAATTACAGTTAACAAAACATGGAATAGATGGAGGATTCTTGGAAGATGGCTGAATCTGTCTGAAAATTTCAAGCTCTCCAGATTTCCCTGCCAAAAAAAAATAATAATTGTATCTTAGAGCAAACATGTCATGTTTTTCAGACTGCTGAAAAACAAATAAGACTTGGGGCGGAGTAGGGGTCCTCCTGAAACAATCCCTGAAGACTAGAAGAAAGATCTCTGGGAAAAAAAAATGTTTAACCAGTGAGAAGCATAAACACCTTCAGGCTATCTCAACAGAAACAGCAAAGAAAGGAGCCATGTGGCTAGCTGGGTTCTGAGATAGCCTCAGCCAAAACCACAGGAACTTTCAGTTCCTGCAGGCCAGTGTGTGGAGGTGGGAGTCTAATTTCAGGAAGAATGAGGACCCTCTCCTGATGCTGCTGAAACCCATTCCGCAGCAAGAAGGAATGACCATATCCAATGAATGCAAAAGCAATGATGCAGGTAGGCTGCTTGCTGCAGACATTTATAAGAAGGTAGAGTTCTTGTTTTTAGGTTCCAGGTCAGAGGGGAGAATTAAAAAGAAGTCAGAGGCAGCTGTATCTCCACCCTAGGACTACAGGTGGTTACACTAATAAGCTCTCATTTAAAAACAATTAAAGGCAAAGGAGAATGAACCCAAACATGGAAAGTTACTCTGGAAATAGGAAAAACTGGAGTTTATGTTCAAATGAAAATTCTGAAATTAAAAAGTGCCTAACCCAAAGAATAAAGCTAAATGGTTACCTGGCCAGAAAGAAATTATAGAAGAACTGAAAAAAAACTTTAAAAAGTAAATGAGAGGGACTGAGGAAAAAAAAATTTTAAATAAAAATAAGAACAATTTGAGAAAAGCAAGACTATGAAAAGAAAGTCAACCAACTAGAAAATGAGATCCTGAAGAAAATGATTCTTTGAAAATTAAAATTGGGCAAGGGGAAGCCATTGGAGTTATAAGAGACCAAGAAATAACAAAACAAAAAATATATAATGAAAATATAAAGAAGATAACGTGAAACATCTCATAAGAAAAACAACAAATCTGGAGAACAAGTCAAGAGGAGAAAACATAAGAATAATTGCATTACCTGAAAATTATAACCAAAAAAAGAACCTTGAAACAATGCTAAAAGAAATAATGAAAGAAAATTGTCCTGGAGTGATAGAATAAGAGAGGAAAGCAGAAATAGAAAAATCCACCAGTCACCACATCAAAGAGATCCTACAAGGAAAACATGTAGGGACATTACTGCTAAATTTCAAAACTCCCAGATCAAAGAGAAAATAGTATAAGAAACAAACAAACAAACAATTCAAATATGTGAACCTACAATTTGAATTATACAGGATTTTTCAACAGTACAATAAAAGATTGCAGGTCCTGGAATATTACATATGGACAATCAAAAAAACTAGGCTTTGTATATTCCATAACTGTGTTTTGGAATACATAGCCTTAAGAATGACATTGTTTTAAAAAACTGATACACAATATCAGGGCATGATCTTCTTTGAGATTACTCATTTACTATGATGGTAAGGAGGAGGAGATAATATTAAAATATTTTCTATGCTGATAAAGATACAATGGAATAATATCAGATACTCATGAAGGCAAAAAGGAATGAAGACAAAGTGTTCACTAGACTACTACTTTCAAGTATGTATATAACCCTTCCTCTAAAGAGATCAGCAAGTAGCTATGATTACTATTGTTTCATAGAAGGAATAATTTGCTCTCATTGCTGAATTACAGACTTCTTTGGTTACTGTAATCTTGAATCATAAATCGCTTAACATTAAAGCAAGTATTGCTAAATTTAATCAGTTGAGAGAGGATGTCAGTAGGTATCAATGTCCTTGTAGATGAAAAAAGGATGAATTTCATAACTTCCCCATAAGAACTCAATGTTTTCTCTTCCTATTGCCCCATTCCTATATCATAGAATGTAAACATCTAAGCTAATGATCTAATTTGCTATGATTTATCTATAGCAAATAGTTTACCAGGCATGGTTGGAAACCAGTTAACATCAATATAGAATTGCTTGTATTTTTGTTCCTTCTCTGACACCAGTGCCAAGTAAATATCAATCTCCAGCCCTTTATCTCCAATATTCCTTGATTTTACAGGCATATTTAGTTTTGGAAATGATTAGTTTTTAGGCAGTTAGAACCTGATACTTAATGTTCAGATAATTAGGACACTAGTCATGTACTTTGATTCAGAAACCCTGAAAGTAGTTTGTTGCTTTTTGGAGACAAAGTCAAGGAGAGTACCCTCTTCTGATGTTCTGGCAATTATCTGATATGATTGTTCTATAACTGTAGAACAAAGAAAATGAAGTTACTTGGAAATTAGTTTTTAACTTTTGTACATAAAAAATACATGCCCACAAAAATGCATTGCTGACTAGGTGCTAGTGAATAAACATAAAACCTTTATGATGACATAAAGAATATATCAAAGACAATAAAATATACCTGACAAATTAAGGGAGAGAGGGAAAAAGAGGAAATATTTTTTTTCTTTTCCTTTTTTTTAACCAGATATGCAATGTCAAAACTGGAAGAAGCCTGCCTCTTTCTACAGTAACAGGTGTCTCAGCAGCAGGGATGAGACTAAATATTCTCAATGGACTGATTGTTCATATCACAACTATTACAATGTCTTCAATATGGAAAGTTATGGCACTTTTAAAGAGAGCATTCTCAACCAGTAAAAAGAAATCTTTTGAGACCTAAATAAGAAGTATTAAAGAAATAATAAAGTAAAAGCATAGTGAGGTAAAGTAATGTAGAAAACAAATTCAAGGATTTAAGAAATTATTTTTCACTTCATGTAAATTTGGAAATTATAATGGCCAAGGTAGTGTTTGCCTATGTTGAATAATTGGTTCAGCAGCATGGAAAACATGTAGATAATCTACAGTCATTTTCTTATCTTTCAAAAGGAGGGAGAAAACCCTCTATTCATTTATTCATTCATTTACATATTTATTTTTATTTGTCCATTTGCTAATTAATTTATTTAACAATTGGAAATTCTTAAAGATAGCAATAATAAAAGCAAATTATTTGTGGAAGAAATATTAACTTTATCCTGAACTAAATGATGAAGGAGTTAGTATATGTTAGAACATTATTGTTACATGTACCACTGAGTGATTTATTTGGACAACTTCTCAGTTCTCTTAAGTAAATCAGGAAAACATAGTCAACTCTTTTATGAACAGTTCACAGAGTTCTTGTTACATCCTCAGATATTCTGCTTAATGAAAATATCGATGTGGATTATAATAATAATAATGGTAACAACTTCTCTTAAGGAAATCAGGAAAACATAATCAACTCTTTTATGAACAGTTCACAGTATTCTTGTTACATCCTCAGATATTCTGCTTAATGAAAGTATCGATGTGGATTATAATAATAATAATGGTAACAGCTTGCATTGATGGACACTTTATTATCTCTTTTGATGCTTACTACAACTCTGGGATGTAGGTGCTATTATTTTCTTCATTTTACAATTTAAAAAACTGAGGCAAATTTAGGTTAAGTGATTTGCCCAAGGTCACACATCTATTAAGTATTTGGAGTTGGATATGGATTCAAGTCATCCTGACTTCATGCTCAGTACACTATTCATTGTACCACCTAGATTCCTTTTTGGATAACTATAGTGACTGTTAAAGGTACCATTAAAAAAACAATTTTTCTAGACTGCAGAAAGCACATTTTTCCAAACAAATAATGAGACAGACTAGCTGGTGCTTGGCTTCTGAATATTTCTGTGGTTGTGGGGGGGGAGGAAGTTTCAATATCCCTTGAATGTATGCATGAATGATTTGATCATTGGCTGGGACCATTTCTGGAAAGGACTGTTGAAGAATTATAAGTGTTATATGTCTTGTAATAAATATCATTAATTATAATACATTTGACTACATGAGAAAATTAAGGAAGTCACAAACTGAAGGTTTGAAATAGAGACTGATGTTTCTTTGGCACTAGTACCATAGAAAAGCTAAAATTTAGGCAACCTAATGCTGATGTTATCTACAACCATGATTGGTACACTATTTGCTTTGGATAAGAAATTTTTTTTGTATCTTATATCCTATGAAATATAAATGGAACAATAAGGAGGAGAAAAATTTGAGTTCTTATTGAGTTTTTGGCAGTGTGGAAGAATTTATCAGATCCACCCTCCTTCTCAAGCTCATTACTCATGAACCAAAATTCTGGTTAACAATCCCCTTGCAGCTCAAGTCTGGATTGATAAATATTAATAACTTTATTACTACCAAAATATGAATTCCTTTAAGGAACCATATATAAATGCAACAAAAATGAGACAACTTTTGCTAAATTCAAAAGGAAAAATTTCAAATGGTCCATGGAGAACATTTATCCGGAGCTACATCATTTGAAGACAGAATGTTTTGGTTAACATAAAATGAAATGTTGATTAACATAAAAACATCTGGTTATTGTTTTGACTCTGATCCTCAAGATAAATGGTGTGATTCAACTTTCCATCCTTGATATGAAATGGGACACTTCTTTCAATTTATATCATATAAGAAAATATGTTACCAAGGAGTAGAAGCTTGTGTAATTGTCAATGCAGGCACAAACTATCTGATGGTGCATATGTATTCTAAAAAAAGAAGTTCCAGAAAATCACAAATTTATTTTGCAAAAGGATAACTTTTAATAAGCTAAAAAATATCTACAGAGTGAGTTAAATACTTACAATGGGCATTCCAAGCACCACTATTAAGGACATATATCAATTCAGGTTATCAAAAATGTTTTTTCAAATGTAAAAATTAATAAGTATTGGACCAGCCGATCAGATGATCAGCTAGGGACCAAAACATCTTGATTCAAGTACTAGCTCTGTAATTTAATAGATATGACCAAAGCAAATCATTAAATGGCTAATCTCAGTTTAAAGGTACCTGCTCTACAATTTGGAACTATGCTCAAAAAGTTATCAAACTGTGCATACCCTTTGATCCAGCAGTGTTACTACTGGGCTTATATCCCAAAAAGATCTTAAAGAAGGAAAGGGACCTGTATGGGCAAGAATGTTTGTGGCAGACCTCTTTGTAGTGCCCAGAAACTGGAAACTGAATAGATGCCCATCAGTTGGAGAATGGCTGAATAAATTGTGGTATATGAATATTATGGAATATTATTGTTTGGTAAGAAATTAGCAACAGGATGATTTCAGAAAGGCCTGGAGACACTTATATGAACTGATGCTGAGTGAAATGAGCAGGACCAGGATATCATTATATACTTCAACAACAATACTATATGATGATCAGTTCTGATGGACCTGGCCATCTTCAGCAATTAGATGAACCAGATCAGTTCCAATGGAGCAGTAATGAACTGAACCAGCTACACCTAGTGAAAGAATTCTGGGAGATGACTAAGGACCATTACAAAGAATTCCCAATCCCTATATTTTTGCCTGCCTGCATTTTTGATTTCCTTCACAGGCTAATTGTACAGTATTTCAGAATCCTATTCTTTTTGTACAGCAAAATAACTGTTTGGACATGTATACTTATTTTGTATTTAATTTATACTTTAACCTATTTAACATGTATTGGTAATCCTGCCATCTAGGGGAGAGGGTGGGGGGAAGGAGGAGAAAAATTGGAACAAAAGGTTTGGCAATTGTCAATGCTATAAAATTACCCATGCATATAACTTGTAAATAAAAAACTATTAAAAATAAAAAAAAAGATACCTGCTCTACAGGCTGATTTTATAAAAGCCCAGGAAAACTTATATGAACTAATGGTGAGTAAAGCAAGCAGAACCAAGAGAACACCATACATAATAACAAAATTATATGATGATCAACTGTGATGGACTTAGCTCTTCTCAACAGTGTGGTGATTCAAAGCAATTCCAATAGATTTGGAATGGGAAAATGCCATCTGTATGCAGAGAGAGACTGTGGAGATCAAAGTATATGTGTATATGTGATGAATATAATTAAGGTCTTTGCAACTAACAGCTAGTAGGTATATTGCAATTCAAAATTTAACTGCGAATTTTTTCTTGTTCTTTAATAATATTATATTTTCCCTTATTCATGCAATGTTCATCTTTGCAAAACCTTGTATTTCAAATTTTTCTCTCACTTTCCTTCCTTTTTCCTTCCATTATCCCAATGAGATCTTAAAAAAGGGAAAGGAAATGGTAGAGTTTTAAAAATAAATACTACAAAACTTAAACTCTTTTACAAATTCTCAAAAATTTCACACTTTGGAAAATAGTTTACGAAAATTTTGCAGTCAGCTCTGAGGTACCACTTCACATCTCTTAGTTTGGCTAAGATGGCAGTAAAAAGTAATGATTAATGGTGCAGGGGATTTGGGAAAGCTGGGACATTAATGCCCTGTTGGTGGAGTTGCAAACTGATTTAATCATTCTGGAGAGCAATTTGGAAGGATACTCAGAGCTAGAAAGCTTTACACACACTTTGATGGAGCACTGTCTAATATATTTCAAGATGTTATTTTTAAGCAAAAACCAAAAAAAAATTAAAAAACTCTTTTTGTTCAAAATTTTAAAACAATTATCAACTAAATACTTTTTTCTGTTATTGCATATATTGGCTTGAATACTTCCAGTGATAAGTAAGTAACTCCCTAATCAGGCAGTCCATTCCATTTTCAGGAAGCCATAATTGCTAAAATGTTCTTTCTATAAAGCTGGGACCTGCTAATTTTCATTCATTTGCTTCTAGGCATGTCCTCTTGAGCCAAGTAGAGTGAACTTAAGCCTTGTTCCATACAACAGATTTTTAAATGGTTGAAAATAGTTATCATGGGCCAGTTCCAATGATCTTGTGAGGAAGAGAGCTATCTATACCCAGAGAGAGGACTATGGGAACTGAATGTGGATCACAACATAACATTCTCACTTTTTTTCTTGCTGTTCATTCGCATTTACTTTCCTTTTTGAGCTGATATTTCTAGTGCAGCAAGAGAATTACATAAATATTTTTACACATATTGAATTTAACGTATATTTTAACATTTATAATAAATACTGGATTGCTTGCCATCTAGGGGAGGAGATGGGGGGAAGGAGAGGACAATCTGAAACACAAAGCTATGCAAGTGTCAGTGTTGAAAAATTATGCATGCATGTATTTTGGAAATGAAAAGCTTTTTAAAAAAGAAAAGAAAAGAAAATAGTTATCATGCTACCCTCATTATTTTTTCTTTAAACTAAGTATTCGAGTTTATCAGAACCATTTTTTCTATGAAATGGTTTTTAGTCATTATAGCATTTCATTCATTCCAGTTCCTCCTTATAGAGCCACTGTCTGAAGACATCAAGTACTCTAAAGCAAGGCTTCTTAAACATTTTCCACTAGCTACCCCTTTTCACTCAATAAATTTTTATGTGACCCCAGGTATATGGGTATGTAAAAGACATACAAATCAAACATTTATGAATAATAATTCATAATTTTGAACCCTGCATCTAGTTACAGTACCCCAAATTGAATCAAAAAATATAGTTTAAAAGCTTTGCCAAATGTGGTATTATCAGAGCATATTATAATGTGCTTATAATTCTTTCTTTCTCAAGAGTGTTACTAATAAATGTTGAGCCTGAAACTAAACATTTTTCAAAGAATAACCTTGCTCTAAACTATAAGCTAAACTTTTAATAATGATTTAATATGGTTTAAACATGAGTGAAGAGTTTTAGATATAAAATTTCAATATGTAAGTTAGGATTTAAATATGACAACTAAATTTGGTCCATACAAATTGTGGCAAATGCTACCGAAATTATTTTATAAATTACTTGATTTCTGAAACAGATTTTGATTTTTATATAATTTCTGAGTAAATTTCTATGCATTGCTTAATACAAAAAGATGAAATGTGTAAAGATAAGAAGTATGCAATTTTGAATATTGAACAATCTTTCAAGCAGTTGCTGATTGTTATTTTTCAATCAATCAGAGGTAAGATAATGATACTGATATAAAATTTGTTAAATGTTCTATAATCTTAAAATTGTCATTGGAGAAGACCAAAAAATCAATGCTGTCATACTTGCGGGGAAACATTGACCTCATGATGTTAGTTGATAAATGCAAAAACTCTTCCAAGAACATAGATTTCATAGTTTCTCAGGAAAAAAAATACTGACTCTAAGAAGATAGAAACACATATTACCTGGACACATCAGAGTTGCTGAGAAAAGAAAATTCTTGCAATCTGTAGAGTCTATAACAGAATTATAAATACTTATGCTGCCAAGCAATTAAAAAGAAATTAAGTATCTACTCCACATATAGTAGCACATCAAACCATGTACCACATACTGGGCACTGTGCCAAACACTGAAGATAAAGTACAAAGAATGAAGCAATACTTACAAGTGAGGAATTTACCTAATGGAGTTAACAAGTGTATTTACAGATAGATATTTAATAAATGCAAATAGAGAAAGAATAATAAAATAAAAAGAAAATTTATAAGATAGGATAGTAATCATTAGGGAAATGTAGAATGTGTGGTGTTTAAGTTTTATCTTAAAGTAAAAGAGAGTTTCAAAGAGTAATCTAATCCTTAATCATTGCCTGGGTATATACTTCAGAAAAAATAAAAGAACAGGAAAGGAGATGCAATTTAGCCTTCATTGGGAAATCCTTGGAATGACAAATATGAGCAGGACTTTAAGGATATCTGTATTGGTATAAGCATTGAAGATTCAAGCAAATTCTTTGAGTGACATATTCAGATTCTCATAGAAGGATCTTAGTCTCATTAATTTAAAGTCTTGCAAGGGGAACAAACTAAAGCTCAGAGATGGTTTCCAATTTGTCTGAAATAAGAAAATTCCAGACCTAAAGAACAGAAGTAAGATTCAAACTCAAATCCTCTTCTTTGCAATCCAGTGCTCTACTATATCATTAATACATACTAGTGAAAAGAGTAACAGAATTCTCTAATGGATAAATCATCAAAGGATATGAACTTTGCCCAAAGAGTTATAAAATCATGGATATGCTTTGACCTAACAATGACTCTCCTAAGCATGAATCCCAGAAGAATTTATTTTTGCCTGAGGCAATTGAGGTTAAGTGACTTGCCCAGGGTCACACAGATAGGAAGTGTTAAGTATCTGAGGCCACATTTGAACTGAGGTCCTCCTGGCTTCAGTGCTGGTGCTCTACCCACTGTGCCACCTAACTGTCCCTCCAAAAGAAATTTTTAAAAAGGAAATGAACCTATGTATACCAAAATACTTACAGCAGCTTTTTCTCAAAAGAATTGGAAATAGAGGGTATGGCATAACTTGGGGAATAATTAAATAAATTGTGATAGTAATGGAATATCATTGTTCTCTAAGAAATGATGAGCAGGATGCTCTCAGAAAAACCTGGAAAATCCTCCATAAACTGAAGCAAAGTACTGCATCCAAAAGTAATAGCAATGTTACCGGATGATCAGTTGTGAATGACTTTGATATTCTCAGCAATACAAGACTACTTTAAAGGACTAATGATTTTTTAAATGCTATTCATACCCAGAGAAGGAACTGATTGTGTCTGAATTATTATTGAAACATACTTTTTATATTTTACTTTTCTTGAGGGTTTTTTTTGAGGGGAAGGGAAACTATTTTCTTTTACAACACGATTTTTGGAAAAGTAATACATAATTTGACATGTGTTTTCTCAATGTGGGGAGGATAAAGGGAGAGAATCTAGAGCTCAAAGTTTTAAAAGTAAATGTTAAAAAATTATTTTACATGCAAAAGGGGAAAATTAAAGTGCTAAATAAATATTTTAAGTGTCAAATTTGATCTAGGAAGACTTTAGTTCAGAAATTGGGCCTACCGTTGTATAAACTTGAATAATTCATATTTACCTTCTTTAGATCTCATATTCCTTTCTTATAGAATAAAGAAATTGAGTTAGATATCATCCCCTCAAAACATTTCCTGTAACTTTAAGTCTTTACTCTTGAGTAGATTTGATTTGATTTTTTTTTTTTTTTTTGCAAACTCAGCTCAGGCATTACAATCTATGTTCTCTACAATGGGACTTGCTTAACTGATCCATTTATCAATTAGCAAATGCCTCCCCTTGAAATGTTAAAATGTATTTATTTTGTATATAGTTATATAAATACATTCTTACCAGTGAAAGAATGTAAGCTCCTTGAAGGCAAGGACTGTTATAGTTTTGTCTTTGTATTCCTGTTTTCTAGTATAGTAACTGATACATAATAAGAGCTTAATAAATCTTTATTGATAGATTGACTGATCATATGGTTCCATCCCTATGCTAACTTTTTTATTATTATTACAAATTTTTATATACAAAGCATATGCAAGGATAACTTTTTCCCCAACATTGACCCTTCAATAACATTTTGTTCCAAATTTTCCCCTCCTTTCCCCCAACCCCTCCCTAGCTGACAGGTAGTCCAATACATGTTGAAATATGTTGAAATTCATGTTAGATCCAATATATATACATATATATATATATATACACACACACACACACACACACACATATATATATATATATATATATATATATATATATATACATTAATACAATTAGCTTGTTGCACAAGAAAAATCAGATCAAGAAGGAACAAAAAGTAAAACTGAGGAATAAAGCACAATGGAAGCAAATAATAAAAGAGAGAGGGAAAATGCCATGTTGTTTTCCGAACTCAGTTCCCACAGTTCTCTCTCTGGGTGTAAATGGCTCTCTTCATCACTGAACAAATGGAACTTTTTTGAATAATCTCAATGTTGGAGAGAGCCAAGTCCATAAGAATTGATCATTTTATAGTCTTGTTGTTGCCATGTATAATTATCTCTTGGTTCTGTTCATTGCACTTAACATCACTTCATGTATATCTCTTTTTTTTTTTTTAATAGCCTTTTATTTACAGGATTTATACATGGGTAACTTTAGAGCATTAACAATTGCCAAACCTCTTATTCCAATTTTTCACCTCTTACCCCCCCACCCCCTCCCCTACATGGCAAGATGACCAGTAGATGTTAAATATATTAAAATATAACTTAGATACACAATAAGTATACATGACCAAAACATTATTTTGCTGTACAAAAAGAATCAGACTCTGAATTATTGTACAATTAGCTTGTGAAGGAAATCAAAAATGCATGTGTGCATAAATATAGGGATTGGGGATTTAATGTAATGGTTTTTAGTCATCTCCCAGAGTTATTTTTCTGGGCATAGCTAGCTCAGTTCATTACTGCTCCATTAGAAATGATTTGGTTGATCTCGTTGCTGAGGATGGCCTGATCCATCAGAACTGGCCATCATCTAGTATTGTTGTTGAAGTATATAATGATCCCCTGGTCCTGCTCATTTCACTCAGCATCAGTTCGTGTAAGTCTCTCCAGGCCTTTCTGAAATCATCCTGTTGGTCATTTCTTACAGAACAGTAATATTCCATAATTTTCATATACCACAATTTATTCAGCCATTCTCCAACTGACGGACATCCATTCAGTTTCCAGTTTCTAGCCACTACAAAAAGGGCTGCCGCAAACATTCGTGCACATACAGGTCCCTTTCCCTTCTTTATAATCTCTTTGGGATATAATCCCAGTACTGCTGGATCAAAGGGTATGCACAGTTTGATAACTTTTTGAGCATAGTTCCAAACTACTCTCCAAAATGGTTGGACCCGTTCACAACTCCACCAACAATGCATCAATGTCCCCAGTTTTCCGCATCCCCTCAACAATCATCATTATTTTTCCTGTCATCTTAGCCAATCTGACAGGTGTGTAGTGGTATCTTAGAGTTGGCTTAATTTGCATTTCTCTGATTAATAATGACTTGGAGCATCTTTTCATATGACTAGAAATAGTTTCAATTTCTTCATCTGAGAATTGTCTGTTCATATCCTTTGACCATTTTCAATTGGAGAATGGCTTGATTTTTATAAATTAGAGTTAATTCTCTATATATTTTTGGAAATGAGGCCTTTATCAGAACCTTTGACTGTAAAAATATTTTCCCAGTTTATTGCTTCCCTTCTAATCTTGTCTGCATTAGTTTTGTTTGTACAAAAACTTTTCAGTTTGGTATAATCGAAATTTTTCTATTTTGTGATCAGTAATGATCTCTAGTTCTCTTTTGGTCATAAAGACCTTCCCTTCCACAGGTCTGAGAGGTAAACTATCCTATGTTCCTCTAATTTATTAATAATTTCATTCTTTATGCCTAGGTCATGAACCCATTTTGACCTTATCTTGGTGTCGGCGTTAAGTATGGATCAATGCCTAGTTTCTGCCATATTAGTTTCCAATTTTCCCAGCAATTTTTATCAAACAGTAAGTTCTTATCCCAAAAGCTGGGATCTTTGGGTTTGTCAAAGACTAGGTTGCTATATTTGTGACTGTTTTGTCCCTTGAACCTAATCTATTCCACTGATCAACTAATCTATTCCTTAGCCAATACCAAATAGTTTTGGTAACTGCTGCTCTATAATATAATTTTAGATCTGGTGCAGCTAAGCCACCATCATTTGATTTTTTTTTCATTAATTCCCTTGAAATTCTTGACCTTTTGTTTTTCCATATGAACTTTGTTGTTATTTTTTCTAGGTCATTAAAATAGTATTTTGGGAGTCTAATTGGTATAGCGCTAAATAAATAGATTAGTTTAGGTAATATTGTCATCTTTATTATATTTGCTCGCCCTATCTAAGAGCATTTAATATTTTTTCCAATTGGTTAGATCAGACTTAATTTGTGTGAAAAGTGGTCTGTAATTTTGCTCATAAAGTTTCTGATTTTCCCTTGGCAGATAGATTCCTAAATATTTTATATTATCAGTAGTTACTTTAAATGGAATTTCTCTTTGTAACTCTGACTGTTGGATTTTGTTAGTGATATATAAGAATGCTGATGACTTATGTGGGTTTATTTTATAACCAGCAACTTTGCTAAAGTTGTGGATTATTTCTAATAACTTTTAGCAGAATCTCTGGGGTTCTCTAAGTATACCATCATGTCATCGGCAAAAGTGATAATTTGGCTTCCTCATTGCCTATTCTTATTCCTTTAATCTTTTTTCTCAGCTCTTATTGCTATAGCTAGTGTTTCTAATACAATATTAAATAGTAACGGTGATAGTGGGCAACCTTGTTTCACTCCAGATCTTATTGGGAATAATTGCAGTTTGTCTCCATTACATATGATGCTTACTGATGGTTTTCAATAGATGCTGCTGATTATTTTAAGGAAAAGTCCATTTATTCCTATACTCTCAGGTGTTTTTAATAGGAATGGATGTTGGATTTTATCAAATGCTTTTTCTGCATCTATTGAGATGATCATATGGTTTTGTTAATTTGGTTATTAACATGGCCAATTATATTGATAGTTTTCCTAATATTGAACCAGCCCTGCATTCCTGGTATAAATCCTACTTGATCATAGTGTATTATCTTGGAGATGATTTTCTGTAGTCTTTTGCTAATATCTTATTTAAGATTTTAGCATCAATATTCATTAGGGAGACTGGTCTATAATTTTCTTTCTCTGTTTTCAGCCTACCTGGTTTAGGTATCAGTACCATGTCTGTGTCATAGAAGGAATTTGGTAGGACTCCTTCATTCCCTATTTTATCAAATAATTTATATAGCATTGGGGCCAATTGTTCTTTAAATGTTTGGTAAAAATTCACATTAAATCCATCTGGTCCTGGGTTTTTCTTAGGGAGTTGTTTAATTGCCTGTTCTATTTCTTTTTCTGAAATGGGACTATTCAAGCAATTTACTTCCTCCTCTGTTAGTCTGGGAAGTCTATATTTTTGGAAGTAGTCATCCATTTCACTTAGGTTATCAAATTTATTGGCATAAAGTTGAGCAAAATAACTCCTTATTATTTCTCTAATTTCCTCTTCCTTGGTGGAAAGTTCTCCCTTTTCATTTTTAAGACTACTAATTTCATTTTCCTCCCTCCTTTTCTAATCAGATTTACCAAAGGCTTATCTATTTTATTGGCTTTTTCATAGAACCAACTCTTAGTTTTATTAATTAGTTCAATAGATTTTTTACTTTCAATATTTTTAATTTCTCCTTTTAATTTTAGAATTTCCAATTTAGTATTTGATTGGGGTTTTAAATTTGGTCTTTTTTTATTTTTTTTAGTTGCAAGCCCAATTCATTAATCTTTTCTTTCTCTGTTTTATTCAAGTAAGCCTCTAAGGGTATAAAATTCCCTCTTATTACCGCTTTGGCTGCATCCCACAAATTTTGGTATGATGTCTCTTCATTGTCATTATCTTGAGTGAAATTATTAATTGTATCTATAATTTGCTGCTTCACCCAATCATTCTTTAAGATGAGATTGTTTAGTTTCCAATTACTTTTGGTCTATTTCCCCTAATATTTTGTTGAATGTAGTTTTATTGCATCATGATCTGAAAGAAAGCATTTACTATTTCTGCTTTCTTGCATTTAATTTTGAGGTCTTTATGTCCTAATATATGGTCAATTTTGAATAGGTTCCATGAACTGCTGAGAAGAAAGTATATTCCCTTTCTATCTCCATTAAATTTTCTCCAAAGATCCAACATACCTAATTTTTCTAATATTCTATTTACTTCTTTAATTTCTTTCTTATTTGTTTTGTGATTTGATTTGTCTAATTCTGAGAGTGCAAGGTTGAGATCTCCTACTATTACAGTTTTGTTGTCTATTTCTTTTTGCAACTCTCTTAACTTCTCCTTTAGGAAGCTGAGTGCCATACCAGTTGGTGCATATATGTTTAATATTGATATTGCTTCGTTGTTTATGCTACCCTTTAGCAGGATGTAGTTTCCTTCCTTATCTCTTTTAATTAGATCAATTTTTACTTTTGCTTGATCTGAGATAAGGATGGCTACCCTACTTTTGACTTCACCTGAAGCATAATAGATTTTGCTCCAGCCTTTTTACCTTTACTCTATATGTATCCCCCTGCTTTAAATGTGTTTCTTGTAAACAACATATTGTAGGGTTCTGACTTTGATCCAGTCTGCTATCTGCCTCCTCTTTATGGGGAGTTCATCCCATTCACATTTATGGTTAGAATTACTAAATCTGTATTTCCTGCCATCCTAATAACCCCAGATTATGCTTTACTTATTCTTGCCTCCCCAACCCTCTTTCCCCTTTTAAACTTATGTACCCCTCTTGTATCACGATACTTATCCTCTTTATAATCCCTCCCTCCCCCCTTTGAGTCTTTCCCCCTTCCTTCCCTTATTACTCTTTTTCTTTTTCCTTTTCCTCTCCCCCGTTTTTAATGAGGCGAGAGAGAATTTTCTCTAAAACAAATGTCAATTATTTTTTCTTTGAGCCAACTCTGATGAGAGTAAGATTCACACAATGTTCCTCCCCCTCTCTAAATTCCCTCAGATATGATAAGTTTCCTTAGCCTCTTTGTGGAATGTGGTTTCCCTCTTTTTATCCCTCCTTCCCACCTTATTCTGCCATCATCCCTTTTCCATATCTACTTCCCTTTTTTATGTTATATCAGTACAATCAAATTTTACATGTATTTTTTTTGTATATCCCCAACAGAAATACAAGAGTTATTTTTACCTTTTCTTTATCTCTTGAGTTCTATTCTTGGAGATCAAATTTTTTGTTTAATTCTGGTTTTTTCTTCAGAAACAAATGGAATTCATTTGTTTCATTAAATGTCCATCTTCTTCCCTGGAAGAAAATGCTCAGCTTTGCTGGGTAGTTTATTCTTGGCTGCATCCCAAGTTCTTGTGCCTTTCGGAATATCATATTCCATGCCCTTCTTTCCTTTAATGTAGAGGCAGCCAGATCTTGGGTGATCCTTTTAATGGCACCTCGGTATTTAAATGGTTTTTGGCTGCTTGTAAAACTTTTTCCTTAATCTGATAGTTCTGAAATTTTGCCACAATATTCCTTGGGGTTTTTATTTTAGGGTTTCTTTCAGAAGGTGTTCGATGAATTCTTTCAATGCCTATTTTACCTTCTGATTCTATTACATCTGGGCAGTTCTCTTTGATGATTTCTTGTAAAATAGTATCTAGGCTCTTTTTTTCATCATAGTTTTCGGAATGTCCAATAATCCTCAGATTATCTCTCCTAGATCTATTTTCCAAGTCTGTCGTTTTAGCAAGTAGATAATTCATGGTTTTTTCCAGTTTGTCATTTTTTGTTTTTGCTTGACTGATTCTTGCTGTCTCAATGCATCATTAGTTTCAATTTGTTCAGTTCTAATTTTTTAAAGAATTATTTTCTTCATTAGCTTTTTTACTTCTTTCTGTAATGTCAATTGAGTTTTTGAATGTATTGTTTTGGTCTGTGGAATTTTTTCCATTTCACTAATTTTTTTTTTTTAGTGAATTATTTTCTTTCCAATTCCACAGATCCTACTTTCTTGCGTGTTCTTTGTCTTTTCAATTCACAGATCCTACTTTCTAATGAATTCTTTATTTTTCCAATTCACAATTCTTACTTTCCTGTGATTTTTTATTTTTCCAATTCACCAATTTGCACTTCCTGGAATTTTAACTTTTCAATTCGTATTTCAGGAAGTTGTTGCTCTCTTGTAAGGCCTCTCTTTCCTTTCCCCATTTATCTTCTAACTCTCTTTTGAGACTTTTAATGGTCTCTTCTATGAGAGCATTATAGTAAGGAGGACAGTCTGATGCATTTTGCTGTTTGAGGTCTCTTCAGGTTTGCTGACCTGCTCTTTTTCTGCATAGAAGCTGTCGATTATTCTTTTCATCTTTTTATTCATGTTGTAAAGCCTTTAGGGTAGGTCTCCTAGGCAAGGGGGTTACCAGCTTCCTCTGCAGAGCAGGGAAAGATTTAAACCGATTTCTGGCTCTGAGGTATGGGAGTGCTCTGAGTGAGAGTTTTCCCTTCCCCCAACAGGAAGTGGATTCAGCACTGGCCCAGCTATTAAATGGCTTAGTAGGGTTGAGTGGATTAGGGATTGCCTTCGGCTAGAGGCTAAGTGGTGAAAGTGTCACTGCCCCAGGCCGGAGCCTCTTGTGGGACTGTGAGTATTAGCAGCTGAGCCCAGACAGCAGACAGACCCCAGACTGCCCGGAGCTCTGCCCCAGTGTCTCTGCCCAATGCAAATCGGCCCTGGAAAAGCTCTATGGCCCCAAGCCGAGCTCCCCACTGCACAGATTGAAGGCTAACCCGGGCTGAGTCCTCCTGCCGTGCAGGATCACAACTGCCCCAAGGAAAAGCCCTTACTGCGGGTTGGGGCTGCGTGCTTGTGCTGAGATCTGTGCTTTCACCCTCCGTTTGAGACTCTCCTCGGAACCTAATTTCTCTCCCCGTCTGCGCTGATCCCCCCCTGGCCCCAGAACCAACCTTTTTTGGCGAGACTGCAGATTTTCTTCGGCCGGTGAGTTGTTCTACTTCTTATCTTTACGAATTGTAGCAGTCAAGACTATTTTTGAGGCTCGATATAATATTGATAAAGAGGGTAAGAGAAGAGCTTAGAAAGTCCAGTGTGTCTTCTCTGCCATCTTGGCTCCGCCCCCCAGTTCATGTATATCTCTCTAAGCCTTTCTGAAATCATACTTCTGGTCATTTCTTACAGAACAATAGTATTCCATAGCATTCATGTACCATAATTTATTCAGCCATTCTCCAACTGATGGGCATCCATTCAGTTTCCAATTTCTAGCCACTACAAAGAGGGCTGCCACAACATTTTTGCATATGTGGGTCACTTTCCCTCCTTTTAGATCTTTTTAAGATATAAGCCCAGTAGAAATATTGCTGGATTGAGGAGAATGCATAGTTTGATAATTTTTTGAGCATAGTTCTGAACTGCCTTCCAGAATTGTTGGATCCTTTCACAGTTCAACCAACAATGTATCAGTGTCCCAGTTTTCCTATACCCCCTCCAACATTCTTCATTATCTTTTCCTGTCATCTTAGGCAATCTGACAAATGTGCAATAGTATCTCAGAGTTGTCTTAATTTGCATTACTCTGATCAATAATGTTTGGAACACCTTTTCATTTGACTACAAATAGTTTCAATTTCTTCATCTGAAATTTGTCTGTTTGTATCTTTTGACAATTTATAAATGGGAAAATGGCATGAATTGTTATAAATTTGACTCAGTTCTCTATATATTTTAGAAATGAGGCCATTATCAGATCCTTTGGATGTAAAAATATTTTCCCAATTTATAGCTTCCCTTCTAATCTTGTCTGCATTAATTTTGTTTGAACAAAAAATTTTAATATAATCAAAATTTTTATGATCTATTTTATGATCAATAATGATCTCTAATTCTTCTTTGATCACAAATTCCTTCTTCCTCCACAAATCTGAGAGGTAAACTATCCTATGTTCTTGTAATTTATTTATAATCTCATTCTTTATGTCTAGATTATGAACCCATTTCAATCTTATCTTGCTATACGATGTTGGATATGGATCTATGACTACTTTCTGTCATACTAGTTTCCAGTTTTCCCAGCAGTTTTTGTCAAATAGTGAATTCTTATCCCAAAAGGTGGGGCCATCAGGTTTGGGAAATACTACATTGTTATAGTAATTGTCTATTTTGTTCTATGAATCTAACCTATTCCACTGATCAGCGGAATCAGTGGATCTCTATTTCTTAGCCAAAATTAAATGGTTTTGATGACCACTGCTTTATAATATAGTTTAAGATCTGGTACAGCTAGGTCACCTTTGTGTGCTTTTCTCTTCATTAATTCCTTTGAAATTCTTGACCATTTGTTCTTCCAGATGGATTTTGTTGTGATATTTTCTAGTTCAGTAAAATAGTTTCTTGGGAGTTTCAATGACATAGCATTAAATAAATAAATTAGTTTAGGGAGTATTTTCATTTTTATTATATTCACTTGACTAATATATGAGCACTTGATATTTTTCCAATTGCTTAAATCTAATTTTATTTGTGTGGAAAATGTTTTGTGGTTTTGCATATATAGTTCCTGGCTTTCCCTTGGCAGATAAATTCCAAAATATTTTATATTATCAACAGTTATTTTAAATAGAATTTCTCTTTGTATTACTTGCTGTTGGATTTTGTTAGTGATGTATAAAAATGCTGATGATTTATGTGCATTTTGTGTTCTGCAACTTTGCTAAAGTTGTGAATTATTTCTAATATCTTTTTAGTTGATTCTCTAGGGTTTTCTAAGTATTCCATCATATCATCTACAAAGAGTGATAATTTGTTTTCCTCATTACCTACCCTAATTCCTTTAATCTCTTTTTCTTCTCTTATAGCCAATATTAGCATTTCTAATACAACACTGAATAGCAATGGTGATAGTGGGCAACCTTATTTCACTCCTGGTCTTACTGGAAATGCTTCTAGTTTATCCCCATTACATATGATACTTGCTGATGGTTTAAAAATAGATGCTATTGACTATATTAAGGAAAAGTCCATTTTTCCTATACCCTCTAGTGTTTTTAATAGGAATGGGTGTTGGATTTTATGAAATGCTTTTTCTGCATCTATTGAGATAATCATATGGTTTTTATTTATTTGGTTATTCATATAGTCAATTATGCTAATAGTTTTCCTAATATTGAACCAGCCCTGTATTCCTGGTATAAACCCTACATGGTCATGGTGTATTTTCCTGGGGATGATTATCTGTAACTGCTTTGCTAATATTTTATTTAAGATTTTAGCATCAATATCAAGTTTTGTATTTTATTGAGTGTTTTTAATGTGTTCTTTTTCTATGTTTTTTTAGTTGCAAGCCCTACTTCTTGATATTCACCTTCTCTAATTTATGCAAGTAAGTATCTACAGAGATAAAAGTTCCCCTTATTACTGCTTTGGCTGCATCCTACAAATTTTGGTATGTTGTCTCATTATTATCATTTTCTTGGATTAAATTAAATTATTGATGTGTCTATGATTTGCTGTTTCAACCATTCATTCTTTAGGATGAGATTATTTAGTTTACAGTTTCTTTTTGATTTATTTTTCCTTGGCCCTTTATTGAATGTAATTTCTATTGCATTGTGATCTGAAAAAATGCATTTACTATTTCTGCCTTTCTGCATTTTATTTTGAAGTCTTCATGTCCTAATATATGGTCAATTTTTGTATAGGTTCCTTGAACTCCAAGGGGAAACTACTTCTTTCTGTCTCCATTCAATTTTCTCCAATGATCTATCATATCTAGTTTTTCTAGTATTCTATTTACCTCTTTAACTTCTTTCTCATTTGTTTTGTGGTTTGATTTATCTAGTTCTGAGAGAGCAAAACTGAGATTTCCC